>NC_071977.1:20773207-21073207 GCF_026283585.1 Hylaeus volcanicus
TATCTTCCGTTCTTATTCAAATAATGTTCACCATAAATTAAAGCAAAAATCTAGTCATATTTTAAAAGAAAGATAATTTAAGTGTTAAAGCAGGATGCTACAGTGCCGAAAATATTAGCAGGTATCACGAATGCACGCGCTCGGGAGGGAAAGTGTTAACAAGCACTCCAAGTTTCCTTGATCAAGGACTCATCCTCGCTGGCAGTTTCGAGGACAATGGAACCGTTTAACAAGTGGTTGAGGGGGAACGTAACCAGGCCAGAAGGAAGAGGAAGACTCGAAGGTGGTAGGAAGAAGGTGAGGGAATGGCTCTCTGGCGTCTTTGTCCTCCTCCTCCTACTCGACTCTCCTCCTCTGTCTCTCGAATCAGCTGATGTAATTTAATTCCCTTGGAAGGAAGGCAGAGCAGCGCGTGTACCATGACCTACCCTTACACATTAATTATAAGGGGGAAACTACCTTCCACTCCGCTCTGGTCTCATCTACCTCGCTCAACCCCGCTTACTCTCGCCTCCACCCTACCCTCCTCTCGTCCTTTCCCTTTCTTTATCTCAATTTCCCTCTCCTTCTCGCGCCGTTGTGCTCGTCTTCGCGCGCGTCGTTCTGTCTCGCTCGTTCCCTCATTCACGTCTCATCGCGACCTTGACTCCGTGTGCACCCTTAAATGAGAGAGGGTGCCGGGCGCTACGGATGTAGAGCAAACGGAACCGAGTTGACTTAAGGGATGATACGCTTCTGAGCAAATGAATCCTCCTGGAATTCGACCGAGAATTTCGCACGCGTAACAATTCAATTTACGCGACACACGCGTCCGACTCGAGTTGAATCTTAGCTCTGTATCACCTTCGGGGTGAACAATGAAAAGTGATTTAATTGTAATTCGATTAGATGTTGCGTGTGCCGTATTTACATGGTCGTTCATATTTCACTTTACTTTATTATCCTACACATAAATTGACTGATAGCGTTATCTTCGATTTCTCCTGGACTTTATACGATAAACTAACTACATATATCGAACGGTGAATTCGGTCGTTATAATTTGTCGCCTTTTCTCGGAATTAATAAACAATTAATACGATACAAGATAGCGATTTAAAAATACACTCAGATAAGATAAACTATATTTAGAACTAATTCAACCCTAATTGGAAGGTTCTATACAATCTACAGACCTAGGAACATCATTTACAGTCACCTGTTTTTTTGCGGTGGAAAGGGACCGCATAAATAAAATCTTACTTAGGAATATTCATTTTAGGGGAGCGCTTATGTTTAAAAATAAAATAAAAATCATAAAAAATTGTATCTAAATAGAAAAAATAATTCATTTAAATTTAATCTTGTTTGAAAATTAATCCCATCTTAATGGTTAAAAGATGTGTATGGATGCACTTCGAAGGTGGTATATAACTGACGTCAAGCAATCATCCGTAATATAATAGGCGATGCTTCAACATCACACGATTACCTTCCTTTATTAATAAATAATGGATCGCAGTTATTTGCTCGTTTTCCTTGAATTCAAATTTACACTATCATATTATTTGTATACACCGCATAAAAAAAATCGCACAAAACAAATCGCTAAAACAAAACCGTACAAAAACAGGTTTGACTGTATTTATCTTAAAATGCCAACACCTTCCTTCATTTCTGAACGAATAAAGATCGGAGCCTCTAAATAAATCCTCCAGAATGACCAGGAACTCTCTTATTACCAAGTGGCGCGTGCTCCTCCTACCACGGTCCTCTTCTTAACAAAAATGTCTGCAATTCCTGAGGAAACCCTACATCGTCTACGACGCGCACCTGTCTGCCGGTGCACACCTGTACGCGCACGAACGGGCGTCGCTGGCGTACACTCACGATTCCCGAGACGAAGCCAGGACGTATCTACAATATTGGATGTACGAACGAGGACGATGAGGGGAGAGTGGTGCGTAGGAGGGTCGGAGAACGACGAAGGAACGAAAGAGGTGGGTCGGAGGAAGAGGGAAAACGATGCCACGACGACCTGGAAAGGAACAGGAGGGTGGCTGAACAGCGGAAGAACGGAAACACGTGGAACCGAGGAGCAAGATGGCGATAGTTGTAGGGTGGAGAGAACGAGAGGAGCCGAGAGGACTGCGGATGTCGGGACGTCAGTGTCGGAACTGTGGGATGCGAAGAGAGGAATAGAAGTCCCGGTGGTTCCCAGGGGGGTGAGCAAAGTGGAATGAGTGAGTAGAATCGCGGAATAGGATGGAGTCTAAGGGTGCGTCGGTGACGCGAGGCTCGTATGCTCCCTCGTAGTCACCCCCTTTCGCATGCTGTCCCCAAAAATGCTTCCTACGAGACGTATATGCGAGCATATTCCTCGCGCGTGATGAGCGGCTAGAATCCGAAGGAGATAGTTTATGAGGATCGTCTCGCGTCTCTGGCTCGAAATATCGATACCTTTTTACATTTTTGGGGGGAAAGGTTTAGGGTTCTCGAAATACGACTTTGAAAGGACAGGTTGAAAGTAGGTAGAGATGTGAAGATCTGAGTTGCAACGAAACATAACCCTGCCAGATTGATATCGTGCCGTGGGTCGTAGGCGTGTAATTTTACAACTGCTTATTAGTATTTTTGGAACGATTTATCTTAGGTATCTTGTATATTAACACATTGTTAAACGGTTACGAGTTAACTCGTGTTTTCATGCCCAAACGTTGTTGATCAGTCACAAATAGACTCGTGTTTGGTCTTGCATTATCTATTTCAATGTATGCAACCTAGGACGATATAGAATATTGCAAAATCTTTGCTCATCGTGTTTAGTCCTGTCGGTTTTTTGATTTTTTGTAACAATAGAATGTATTTTTCTCGGTATTTAGGTTTATGTCACTCAGTAGTTCAGTAGTACAAAAATTACGAATTAGTAGCCGGTGACATAAAGTCGCTTCTGTGGAAAATTGCCTGTCAACAATGTGTTAAAAGGAAACATGCGAAGCAATGATTTTTAAATAAATAATCCCCAGACCTATCACTTATCAACCTGGAAGATAGTTCACGTGCCACGATACAACCCGAAGTCAGTGCTCAACACCATACTACGACACGAAACAATCCCTAAACACGCCACCAAAAATCCACCAAAAATCCCGCAAACTATTTCGGTTCGCAAACGCGAAAACCGACGTCTAATTAGGCCCCGGTAGAAAATAAAGCAGAAGCGAAGAAGCGGCATATGATTCTTGGCAAAGCCGATTCCCGTGGAACATTCGAGAGGTAGAAAAGACGTTCGAACGAGGTAAAACGAAACGAGCTCGTATTTATCTCTCGTCGTGTATGTAGGTTACGCGCATCCACGTCGCAAGATAGATAACCCTGGAGGATTTCGCTTTTCTGAATTCGACTTTAAACCGCTCGCAGACGAGTCGACAGCCTTCTGCCAATGACGTCGGCTCAAGCCCTACCCTCCGCCCACCCTCCCGCCCGTCAGCTCTTTCTATTAGGTTACCTATCCTATCCTACTATCCGTACTATCTATTTTTTCACTCTCTTTTTCTCACATCGCGGGAGGAGGCATGCGTCTATCTGCCAAGTTCTACCTTCGAGGTTGGCGGCTGCTGATGTGCCCTCGGGTTCAGACGGACGGACAGGCAGACATACGAAATCTCGTATCCCGGTGCCTCCTTCTGGCCTTCCTCCCATTCCGCCCCCCCTCCCCCCCTCTGCCACGTCCCTACGGCTGTTTCTTTTCGCGTCTGTCTCTTTCCCGTTTCCGCCTGCACTCCGCGCTTATATCGGCTGAAAGACGTCGACTCAGCTTCCAACCCTCTTTCCATTCCACCCTCCATCGACCCCTCATACCTCCCTGCACCTCCTTCTCTCTCGCTAGACCCTGCGTATGAGGCGAGGAATTCGATTCTGCGCTACCACGTCTCGAAAGAGTCCTCTCTCCGGGACACACAAGAATTTTTACTTTCGACTCTAGCCAGCGATGTCAGCGCTTTGTAACCGGGGGAATATTAATCCCGGGAAGTTGACGTCGCCTTTTCGAGGCTGGAATACTTCGGAGAAATTGCTCTCGATATAGGTTGTCGTAAGGTTGCAAGTCAGGTTTCGTTGGTCATCTCGACTAGTCGCACGGGTCAATCGAACGATACTTCGTCGCGAGTAATAGCGAGCTAATCGGCTTCGGAATAGTAATAAGAAACGTTATAAAAAAGAGACTTCGTTCTTTGAATACTACAATATGCTTTTCATTCACACAAAGTTTCATTTAAATCAGAATTTTCAGGTTCGAAAGCATCTTTTGTTTGATGTTTTTTCCAAAAGTACTTCACTTTATACAGTCAGTCTCGTAAGTATTCGCACCTTCTATATTCATTGAAGAAGTTTGTCTAAATTAAACGATAGATGTGATGTTTTCAAATAAATTAATGTATAAAGTTTATTCATGTAGATATTTACAATTAAAGATTGAATTGGAAACATCGATCCTATCATTTACTTTAGACATGGAGGATACAAATACTTATAAGGTTGACTGTATATATTTTGAGAAACTAAAATTGTCTCACTGGAAGTTGTTTCGAACGCGAACATCGTTTTTTTCTGCACTACATGTGTAGAATACAACGGAATCCAAAATTTGAGTACGTAGATGAAAGAATGTAGGGAAAACAGAAAATAATATTAAAACGTCAACAATGAACTTACTAAAACAATGAAACATTACAATCACAGGGACAATAAAATTAAAATTAAAAATCAAAAACCTAAGCAGACAAATTTCGTACCTTATGTATTATTCCACGGTCACCAATTATTGTACTAACGCTTCGTCAGAGTCGACGAAATATTCTCCGTAAAAATATTGAAATTTCTGCTATCGAGGCGTCGTCTATCCTCGAACGCGACCGCAGGGAAATTTGTGAGGGATTTCTCGGGATGTCAAAGTAACGCGGCGCTATAAAAAAATATCACCGGCAGAATGCGCGATGCAGCCCGGCTACGCATAAAAATGCAGTGTATCCGCGCAAGGAAAACATGAAGGTAACCCGCGAAGGAATCGCAGGCATCGGACGTTAAATAGGAACGCAAACGTTCTAACTAAGTAAGTCTGAAATACTCCGAAATGCTCCGCAGTGGCGGACGAGCTCTACGTGTCCTGAGAATCTTCGGGACGTAACTGAATTTTCCTCGTGAAATATTCACCCCGCATACCCACGCCCGTACATATCACTCCGAGTTCACCGGTTCTCGCATCCCCGCCCCCTCTTCCCCCGTCTTCGCTACTCGCATCACTTATCATTCTTTTCCCTTTCCTAGCCGCCGCGCGCTATCGTTTTCGCCGCTCGAATTCAACGAGCAATCTCGCTGACCCGCTTTTGTAGAACCTCGAACTGAAATTCTTTGATGAGATAGAGATGAAATAGATTTGCTAGATGGAGATTAAATGGAAAATCTATTTTAGGATATTTTAACAACAAATTTTCATTGACGACGCAAAGAGAAAAGGCGAGATAATTATGGCGTGACTCGAAACAGGATTGCTTGGTTTATTTCTTAATAGTATTCAGGATATGCAGAATCACTTCACTTGTTTCTATAATATTTGCTCCACCACTTATGAAACATCTTGGCTTGGTGAAAGTTTGTAACCATTCTTTACAAAACATTTTTACATAAATTGTTTTGCTTTTATATTTTATATTCTTATCAATCTATTCTCTTGTAAAGCTCAGTGGCAGTACCAAGCTCTCGGGTATTGCAGCTGCGACCAAGCACAGCTACAGTCCCCGAGGGTGAAACAGGACACTGCGAGTTCACTGGTTAATATTCATTTAGGTAAATGGATCCATCATAAGTCTCGTAAAAATATTATATCAAGTAATCATATTCTGTTCGAATGCAAAGCGCTATATAAATAAATAGTCTATAAAATATAATTTATTTATAGTATAAATTATAATAGCTTCAAAATATTGAGTCAAATATTTCAGATGAGCATGAATATATAGAATATCAGAAAATATGTATAACAAGTGACAAAATGTTCACTCATGACATTGAAGTTAACGAGACAAGAAGGTGAAAAGAAAATTAATTTTGTATGGAACGAACTATCAAAAAGTGAAAGATAAAATAAAATAAAGAACGAAAACTAAATTCTTTAACTAAATGTCAAGCTCAAATCTAAAAGCACATGATTAATGATTCGAGCATCCAACATAGCTATGATATCTGACAAAATGAATGACTCAAAACTCAAGTGTTCTCCTAGGAATTCCAACGTTATGTCCCAAGTTACCCCTTAACGTTCTAAACTAAACACGTTCGAGTTCCCAGAAAAGGCTGCTAAGTAACGCCAGAAAATATTCGAACGCATAAAGGTGAGATCCAGAAGGAAGCAGACCTCGAGTTGAATTTCATCTGGTAGTTAACTCAGCCCCCGAAGAGGAAGACGCTCGAACGACAAGGAGGGTGAACCAAAGCCAGGATATCGCGAGAGAATGAAAGGGCGAGAGACAGGAGAACAAGGGATGGAGGAAGAAATAAGAAGCCGGGGGGTCTGGGACAAAGGGGTTTGTATCGAAAGTCGGAATGCAAATGCGAGTAACATCGACACGGCATCTCCATTCGAACGGGTCCCTAAATTTGTCCCTGGCATTCTTTTCGTCCCTCTTCCTTCCCAGGTTTCGCGATCCTGAATACGTACGAGGACACACGGACGTCACCGTACACAAGGCACGCCATATTCTTCCACCGATGGAACGAAAAGACACACACGCGGGATCGAATCAGGGTGGAGGGGGGTCGGAGGAACCCCAATCAATAGGAAGTGCGGCGTTTCGCATGACAATCAACGATCAAATAAGAGAAACGTCAGTCAGCTCGAGAGCTCGCGTCTTCCTCGCGAATACCAATCCAACTGTACGCGTACAGGTCTACACGAGCCCTAGAGTTTCGAGAGTTTGCCATGATTTACGGGGGAGGGTCCACGGGTTGCGTGGATCGTCACGCGATTCGACGATACAATTTTTCGGTCGCGTTGCTGCCAGGAGAATTTTCGCGTGGAACTCTCCAATGGACGCAACGCGATACCATTGTGAAACGTTCCAGCGAATTCGGTGCTGCTGAATGCTCGCGTTTTTTCGATGCTGGTATGAATATTGAGCGTCGACGAAGGTACGAAAATAGGATTGACCTCGATTGGACACTTGATCGAACCTGTAGAAATTATTCGAGGGGAAGGTCAGTGTCTATCCAGTTTGAGTTATTTGTTATCTATTTGCGTTACTGGGCAATACTGTGGTCCAAGCGATGATTAAATAATCGAAAAAATAAATATATGATGATTCATAGTTACAAAGTTTCCAGCAGGTTCTTGTTGTACTCACGTTTTATGAGAGTATTATACATTAATTTTCTTTAAGGAACATTATTCGTTCAAATTTATATTTAATCTTTTTTTATATTGTATTATTTGTATTCTATTTATATTCCATATCCTTCATAGTTCAAGATGACGGTATTAGACTACTTACTTAAGTAACCCACTTAAAACTATTTGTAGACTTCTTTAACTTTCGACTCCACTATTTTGCCGAAAATTCACTTTTAATCTTCTTTTACATTGTATTATTTATATTCAAAGATGATGTATTAGAGTACTTACTTGCGTCACTCACTCAGAATTATTTTTAAGCTTCTTTAACTTTCGACTCCACATTCTCGTCGAAAATACTATATACAGTATCATCAGTCTACCTATTTATGTTACTTGTATGTATTTCTTGAAGTACGCCATTCACCCTTGTGACTCAAAATAATAATTAAACAGTCAATCCAATGCATGTTTCGTCATATCCAAAAACCTACAAGCTTCTCGGACTTCACGAGACTCCTGCAATATTATTTGTTGTTACCAAAGTATTGACTTAAAGTTAAGAATCACTCTGTATATTGTTTAATAAATTGAGGTTTACAAGATAGCAAAGACAGGGCTCGGAGCTTACCATCGCTGGTGAAAATACAACGAGACAAGTCGTCGCCGCAGGTGGAGCATCGAATCCCATGGCGGAAGACTGATCGTGAAAAATGCGGAGAATAGGCGAAGGGATGAGACGAGACAAAAGACGAAAGAATCAGCGAGGTGAAGGAAGGAGAGACACGCGGGCAGAACCGCGCGATGATTGGATGGGCGGTTTACCGAGAGCCTCTTCCATATTCCCATGAGCGACTTTTTCCTGTTGCCACCCACCCGATTGTTTGTATTCGATCAAAATTCTATTATTCTTAACGTGCACGGGATGAGAAGACATCGACGAGGCGGCACTGCAATCCTCTCGATGACGCGCCGCGATAGAAAGCACGCGTAGCTCCTGTGCGTTGCTTCGCGAAGGCTGTGCTTTGGCAAAATGTATCGCAAGTGAGCTCCTTTTTGTTTGTAGCGATATTAAATCTCTAGTTGACTGTATTGCATGATGTGTCTATCAAGAATATAATCATAGAAGTCGCAGTAAAATTGATCGAAACTAGGAGGATGGTTATGTACTTACAATTAGTTCTGAACAGGAGGTATTGTTAACATTTTGACTCATCTTCCGAAGGATCCACAGGTATAATAATTCAAATTATAAAATGCACGTGAAGCAAAAGAAATCGTACAATTTTGTTTTAAATATTGCACAATTTAAAAGAAAATTATTTTTAATGTATGGTTAAATGTATCAAATTGGATAATTATATATAAATAGTACAGATTCCTTTCATTATTGAAAATATTACGAGAAGTCACAAAATAAACTAGACATATATCTAAAAAAATATTGGTTCTATAAAAGTCAAGTTCATTCAAAAATTACAGAAGAGGTCTAAATAAGTTCAAGTCAAAAAAATCATACAAAATGAAATTCCCAATTTTCCACCCCTTTAATCAAAATATTTTAATTCAGAGCTGAAACAAATACAAAGAATAATACGCAATCATTAAAAAATCTTGTCAAATTTCATACCACGAAAGTAATCGAATGATCAAAATGAATACGTCGAACTAACCATATGACGGTTCAAAGCGTCCATGTTCGTCGCGGGAAAAGAAAACCGCGACCTCCGGAGAATAAAATCCACCCCCATTACGCGAACCCTCGTGGTCGCGTATATCTCGCGAAAAAAGAGGGGACCCTGCTTAAGTTTCAGGAATGTGAACAGTGGTTAAATTGCGGACACGCGGGAAAGGAGAGGAAGAGATTGAAACGATCGTTTCAGATGGAGGCTCCTTATGAAATTACCGCGAATGCAGAAAACTCTGACATGCTAGGCCGCCTCGGAGGCAGTCTGTTAGAAAATCGACGATATGAAATACTGGCTTTCGTTGGAAGATAAAGGAAACAGTATTGGTAGGGGGTGAGAAGGGGCGAGGACTATAACTTTGACTGGGTAAAAAATATTGAACTTGGTCGACTGGAAGATATTGTTACACCCTCTCAGACGAAGTCGATACGTGTTCTTGTAATACTTCTTGGTATTAGACGCAATTCTTCTGGATAAGCCATGTTCGTCAGTTTTTCCTAATACCGTGTCCGTGAAACTGAGAGTGTCGCGTTACCTCTTAATCTAGTTTGTTTAAAGTTTAATGCATTGTCCATTATACCTTTTTTCATAAAAATAATTTAACTAATAATTGTTGATCTTCTGAAGATGAATCAAAACTTAGTGCTTCATATGTTAATGGAAATGCTTACTTAAAACAAGGCTACTATTTTTGTTTTATTTTTACACATGCTAACCTCTCTATTAATGTTCAAACAAATTTATTTTTATCAATGTTTGTGTATAACTAAAATGATGAAATTGCTGAATGATACCAACGTGCAGAGAATGAAATGTCACGCTGTTCTTGTAATGTCAGTCCTAAGATATCGCATAGTTGTACGCTTGCATCCGTCGACGAGCCGCTTACTCCAACATTTGTTAACGTGTCTCGCATGGTTACTGAAAGCACGAGTCGCTCGAGTGTAAAAGCCCCTTAAACCCCAATTACCCGGACTACGACCCGACACTTTTGTTGCATAATCCTTCGTTACGACGGCGTTTCGTAAGATTTTCCCTGCCTCTTTCGTCAAAGATCCTCTTACCGCTGTAACAAGTGAACTTACATGGCGCTCGTATCATGAAACTCTTAGAAGCTTTCGAAACATTTTCCCGCATATCTTTTTCTACTCCTCTGTACTCGAAATACGTTTTCCTAGCTTTCCCTTGCCACGTCGTCGTTCAATCTCGCAAAAACAGAATTTTTGAGTGAAATATTGCGCCATTATTCACTGACGGATCGTAAAGGACAATGTTCGATAATAGCTATTTTTGGTGCTCGTTCGAAAGAAAATAAAGACCTTTTCATTGCTTAAATTCTGTAAGAAATGTAGAATTCTCAATTGAAGAAGTTTCTTACACTTCATTGGGCATTCATTAGAAAAGGACCTGGACATAATTGTGCAAGGTGTAAATTGATTAACTCTATAAAGCAAAAGTTGAGAAATGCGATGAAATAATGTACATTGTTTTTTAAAATTTTCTTTATAATACAAATTCAAATAAATATTGAAAAAAGTTTGTTCCTTTTTATGAAAGTTATTATAAGTATAAAATGTTATGACTTTACCAAGTGCTTTGGCACTTAAATTTAAGATTTTTCAAAAAGTGGAGTTAATCGGTTTGTCCCTTTTCAAATAATTGATTCCTTTGTAAATAATGTTTATTCTTGGAATTTTAGTATAGGAATGACCCGACTTCGTCTTGCATCTCACTGTTAACCTTACTCTAGTTAAAGGTTATCAATAAAAATAATAGCTATTCAAGTAAACCAACAGATTTCCATCGTAACGAATATCGAACTGTTAGGAAATAAAGAGGAAGATGCAGTCGAATGCTTGATGGAAGCCAAACCCAATTAGGTACCAGACATGAACGCAATCCACCACGATTAGGGACCAAGTGACTCCCAGATATCGACAAATCGCGGTGGTCGCATCGACACAAGTAGGAGAAAGGTGCGGGTGGAAGAAATACCGTGGAGAAATAAGGTTTACCGCGAGAGATCGGCGGTGTCTAGAGGCCGTGGCAGAAGAACGAAAGGACGAAGATAAAGAAGGTGGATGGTTCAGAAGCACTAGTGGATGCGTGGGGAGGGTCTTGCGGCTGAGGAGGCACGCGAGGAGGGGTCCTGGATGGTAAGGTTCCAAGAGTGATAGATTGCCTCCTCGCGAGGACGAGGTAACCTCTCTCCCAGCACCAGAGGTGATCTCTCTCGAGAAAGCTCGAGCTTTCTCTTTAGGATCTGGTTTTCAGGAGGAACGAAGAGGAACGAACCGCTCGGCGATGGAACGATAGAATGTATCATCGTATGATTTATTATCGGTAGCCGTCTTCGAGCAACCATCTCGCATCTACAGCCAGTTTCAACCCCCTTAACGTCGAGCCACTGCAAGACCTCCACCTCGACTGCGCCGGAGAGCAACTCTCTTTCTCAGCCTTATCTACCTTGGCCGCAATGGAAAATGGGTCTGGGCGAGTCATTGAATGCTCGCGGGGACGTCAGACTCTGAAGAAGTGCCGTCCGTATCCGCTCGAAAATGAAATCGAAGGATTACGGGACCGCCATCTCCACGAGAGCCTCCGAAATCTGAATTTAATGTACAGGATTGCCTTGCCACTGGGACGTTCGCTTCGAGTTTCTTTTCCGTAGGCAATTTCAGCACTTGTATATGGTACTGAGAATTTTTTATCGCGTCTCAAAGTATAATTGATTCCGATGGTGGAACATCTGGACGTTTCGATGCTTTGTTGAGTAATTTCATGTATAAAGTGGATATGCAGTCCCGTAAGTATTCGTACCATTTATGTTTCTATGAAGAAATTTGTCTAAATTAAATAATATGTTTCATAAACAAATAGTTCATTATAAATATCATTATAATACATTTGGAAACATGAAACTTATTATTTAATCCCGAAAAATTTCTTCGTAGAAATATTAGGGGTAGCATTACAGTTACATTGTATAACTATATACTTAAATAAAGAAAAAGAGAGACATGGATGGTACGAATACTTATAGGAATGACTGTATATTTTCCTATTCTCTATTAATTTAGTATGTAAGAATATAGAGTAACAAGAGATGATGTTAATTCAATCTTAGAATTAAAATTTTAATTTTAATTTAAATTCTATGGACCTCATTAATCGTCGAAACTGTCGGTGGCATCGTCGAGAAAAATTAATTCCCTCAATACCATTCGAGCTTTTCATGGGTCGTAAGGCGCGTAAGAGTAACGAGCAGCATCATGCTCGCCGAATGGCGCTGAGCAGCGAGCGCGACGCGAACAACGCTCGTTCATCGTGTCGAAAATGCCGAAAGTGCATGCACCGCGAAGAAGATTGATCGCTGGTTCAATAACTGGCCTCGATTTTATTTCATCTCAATACAACTGCAACGCGCTGAGAGCGAATGATGAATCGAGGGATTTGACGTGCCTATGCCTCTACAATGACGGCCATCGACTGAGAACATTGCGAACAGTACATTTTTTTTAAACTTTTACCTGCAAGTTTACGATAACTCCTTACCACGAATAATAAAATTCATGAGATAATTCGGATTAATAAATGTTAACTTTACATTCAGGTGTATTTTCATCAGGAATTAATATAAAAAAGACGTTTTTAGCCAGCATTGAATTAAATTACTATAATTACGAAATAAATATTCATATTTTATTTAATACATTTTTATTACTAAAATGAAATATAAATATAAAGTCAAACCATTTATCTCTCGGTTCATGCTTCACCAGCCCTTTGTCCAGTTGAATTTTAATTCCGAGTCACTATAGCTTGATCATGCACATGAAACCACAACGTATCGTTGCGCGATAGTGAACTGACAGTGAGTTGACGTTACTCGTCTTATTATTCGATCTTTAATCGAGCTAGAGAAGACTCCAGGCTCAACGGGTGTGTAATCTACCGGTTGGGAGGGGGGTGTTTATGTGTCGACGGAACGTTTACACCCCCGTAGATACGGGCTCTTTAGCATGTAGACGAAATGTGTACACGCGCCCTGAAGAGATAGGAGTTTGGATATTGATAATCTTCCTGACGCGAGGAAGAGTCCACACCACCCTCCTACATCGTTCAACACCCCTTCTCAATGACGCTACACCGTTGTTGATCTTTAGGCCCGACCTCCTCGACCATAGATAAGCCCAGGATGTAAATGGCGAAAAGGCTTGACGATAAAGGTACAGGAGTCGTGTTGGCCTCTATCTGTAGCCTTGTTGTAACGTCGACCGAAAACGCGTGATCGAGGCATGATACAGTAATGGAAAAAGGTATTTTGTAAATCGATTTTTAAGATAAGTAGCCAGTTTCAGAAAGTACTATATTTTATATTTTACATTCATGTTAATACAATGATAAAATTGTATAACATTTGCTATAGTTAATTGTTTCACAATGTTTCCTTTTGCATTGGAAAAATTTATTTTAAAATAAATATCTATATCGTTCACTCCCTCAAATGCAACATTCTTGTTGTAACAATAATGTAAAGAAACAAATTAAATAAAAAGTATATGTACTGATATATATAGTGAACTTAGCAAAATAAAAAGTATATCGAAATTAGAAATGATTAAACATAGTACTCTTCACTATCGATTTTAATACCACTTTTGTTTCGATACTAACATTATTTTGCTTGTTGAAATGATGTACCAATTTCGCGTGCTCGAAAACGCTTTCTTTCAAACAAAGTCGACGAGCAACGCGGATCACGATCCTTATCGATCCCTGTGTTCGTTGTTACAAGTATAGACGTGATCGAAGATTGCGAAGCTTGAAAATTCGTTTTCGCAAAGTGCCATTTCGGGAACGAAGCGGCCATGTTTCATCGAGCAACACGGAGCACGTTGTGGATGTAGATAGGGCAAGAACAAATCGCTCGATATAGCAGAGACATTCCGTGCCAAACCCCTCGGCGTCTATGGTGCCTCGTAAATGTAGGTGAACGTTTCTTGAAAAAGGCTTGACGTTTCTCTAACACGTGAGGGAAAAATTTCCTAAACGATTTTTCAGTCCACGACACCGAAATTTGCGACTGAATGGAAGCGTCGTCTTAATTTCATGTTTTTCCACTTCGGTTTTCCACGTGAACGTTAAATGCTGCAGGTTTTATTTGGTTTGATGGCGCTTATTCAAGTTTACTATCTTTGTAGGGTATAAGAAAGGTGGTTTTAAGTGTCAGAAGAATTTTAAGATACAGCATTTTGTGTAAGTGGTATTCAGTGCGTGGAGTGCTAGTAGAAAAGTAAGTATATGGTCAGACATATGGAAGTCTAGAGTTATAGAGAATTGGCGATTACTCGTGGGTCGAATATGTATTTTGTATTTCCATATGTATTGCAATCTTTTTAATAGTTTAGGTGTCTGTTATTATAGGAAATGTTTTTAGAACTAGTAAGGATCTCCACAAAAATAAGAAGTATACGGTAAAACTGTTTCTCTTTTCTGATCATTGAACTTATTCTGGAACACTTCTTTATTAAATCTACTTGATATTCCGTACTCTTTTTTATTTTATATTTTCGCATCTATTTCCTATTTAAACATAAACTCATTCCGGAACATCTCTTCATTAAATCTATTTAATATTTCGGATTCATTCTTATTTAATTCATAACCATTTCCTATTTAAATAAATACTTATTCTGGGACACTTCTTTATCAAATCTACTTGATATCCCGTATCCCTTTTCATTTAATATTTTCACATTCATTTCCTGTTTAAACATAAACTCATTCCGGAACATCTCTTCATTAAATCTATTTAATATTTCGGATTTATTCTTATTTAATTCATATCCATTTCCTATTTAAATAAATACTCATTCTGGGACACTTCTTTATTAAATCCAATATTTCGTATCGATTCTTGTTGAATATTTCCACATCCATTTCCCATTTAAGCTTACGTTTATAAAATCTCCACCTACTTATTACCTTAACCAGATGTCTCCCATACGTCTATCAACCGCGTTGGAGATTCGTTTTAAATTCAAAAATATACTTTGTTCCGAAATTAATGGCGCGTCGATCAATGGAAGGTCTTTCTCACTCTCAAGAGAATATGCGTCCCCCTCTCCATCATGCGTTTTTCCTTATCCCCCGCGCTCGTAAGGGACGTCGAAAGTTTGGCCGTTGCAGCGATTCAGAATTTTTATGGGGCCGTTACCGTTCTGGCAGTGATACCAACCTATGCGCCACGGATCGAACCGGGGAGCACCGCATCCTCGACGAATGCCTCGCGTAGGACACGTTCTCTTCGTTGGCATACGTGGAGCCAAGAGGCGGACACTTACACTCGCAGGGAGACGCGCCTCCGTGTACGAGCCTCGCATCTGAAAACTTTTACGACGCCCTCACGGCGTTTATGTCGCGTGTAAATCTCGCTAATTCCATGGACTTTGCGCGAAGGCATCCCCATGACCTTTCGTCGTTTCTTGGCTCGCTCGCTCCTCGAACACCGCGCGATAAAACACGCAAAACTGCGGTCGCTAACAAATAGCCACACCCCGGCGTTCTTTTTTTATGCGAATTCGGCAACTACAGTCGTTCGACGCGAGCTCGATTCTGAATATTATTAAAAATAAGAAGGAATTCTTGATCTCGAGTTCATTGAGTTCATCTCGAGGAATTCATGAGTACAAGGGATGGATAGTCGGTGAAGGGTACTGGCCATGTCCCATAACAGAATATTATATTACGAAGATTAAGTTGTTCGCTACCCTGAGTACCTATTCATTCATTCCAAGACATTTGTGACAATCCAGAGCAATACAAGGCCTCGTTACAATTCACTTTCATTCGCAGAAAGAAAATTTATCCTCTGAGAGTAATAAAATCTAAGAACTATAGTTACAATTTAATAAAGGCCTACCTAATAATTTTAAATCAAACGAACCGCTATTTTTATTTTCCTTAGAATTCCCTTTCTTAAAATGGAAGAGCCTTTGTAACATCGAATCTGAGAATGCAGTGCTCATAATTGTAGGTTTCCGTAAATAAATATTGAAAATTCCCCGTATATTATATTCGTAGGTCTATTAAGAACGTGACAGCTGTAATTCGACAATTTCAAAGGATAACGTATCGCGCGCCATTTGGCGTACAGGCACGCGAGAGATGGCGTCTGGTGAAGAATGGATTTCTTCTTCTTCTTACGAGGGTTTTTGCTCGTCGACGGAAGGCAAGGGGGGAGCAGAAACTCGCGAGACCGGCTGACGTTGACGAAACGCTATTTGGAAACAACAACTATCGAGAAACTCGCGATATGGGTAAATACAGTGGCTGCTCCAGGCAGCGTCTCGCGTTTTACACACGGACGGGCACACGTAGATTCCGTCCCGTGTACGTAATTCGCGGAGCTGCAATGGCACACGTACGTTCTCCTCTGTATACGCCCGCTTCCGGCTGTGGGGGAGCACGAACGCGAAAGAAAGAAAACGCAGTTCAGCCGCTGGCTGAACTTGACAGATTCGAGAAAAGTTGAAAGAATGCCTCGGTCTGCTCGCGAATCGTTTCAGTAATAGAGCACCGACTAACCAGGGAAAGAGGGAATTTCAGAAGGGTGTACCGATGCATAAACATAATCGAATAGTTTGGATATTGACTGATAGACGGACTCTGGAAGTACTCCCCTTTTTTGAGTCGTTGATGTTAAGACAGAAAGTATATTGGTCAATACCCGTGGTACACGTAATAAAATTACTAAATATATTTATAACATTAAATACATAAATACAATTTCACGATAATATATGGTTCACAATTTCACACAATTTTTCTCTCTTCTATATACATTGAATAATAGTCTATTTCCTTAAAAATAATTTTTTTCGATTAATAATTCATGAATTATTATCGAGTAAATCCAGAATGAGGATTGAAATGTCTCGCGCTCCATAAAATTAAATTGTTATATTCACTACATCGAGTTTGAATGATCGTAACCAATATACTTCTGAAGATGAAGTGCATCTCTGTCTGACTTTATTCTTATATCATCGGAAAGTACCGTAAAGAGATTTCGTTAACGATAAACTCCGAAAACTGCTTTTCCCAAAATAAGGACAGCCAAAAAAGGTCCACCTTTTACTCGCGCGAGTGCGCGTCGACGCGCCGCCCCGTATTTTCTAAACTCGTAAACAAGACATTTTATCAAAGTGCATTCTAAAGAATGCAGGCGCAGGCCGAGACGGTAAGCAGCCGAGAAAGGAGAAAACAAAGAGCAAGAAGACCATCCGAAACACGCATCTCTCATACGTCAGATAGAAAATCAATACCGTCTCAGCGTCTCTGAACCCATTTCCCGTACTGCCGCGTGCAGTGCTGCCAACGTGAAACGAGACGTTCACCAAAACGAAATAATGTCTTCCCTTCGTGCGCGCAGCTCGACGAATCTGGCTTCCGTCGGGAAGCGTGATCGCCGAAAGACAAGAAATAAATCATTTTGAAACGTGGAATTCTAGCAGTCGTAATGAAAATTAAAGTTTGACGATGTGGTCAAGGAAAAGGTACTTTCTTTCATTGGCAGAAGAAATACGTTATACATATTGAGTTGATTCATAAGTAACTCTTGCTGGTAGCAATTTTTAATTTGCCTGCTATATGGGAACAAGTGATCACGAACAATGACTGTTTTATATAATTATTTGATGTTTATTATGTAATAATAGATTTGAAAATGAATTGTATATTAACAAACGAAAGTTATAAAATAATAGAATAGAAATTGAATATCATTTAATTCTATATGCACGATATTAATTAAATCTCAATGTAAGTCTTCAACTTACGTGAAGGTAACGCACAGAATGAGATTGAAATCATTCGTCCGTCATTGAATGAAATTGCTTGTTTGGCAACTCAAAAATAATTTTAATTGAGGAACTTGGCGAATACAAAGAATTTTTCGTGATCTTTATACAAATTATTTAATAGACCCGCCAGAAAGAATCGATGTATTCAGAGAATACTTCTTAGTCTTCGTAAAAGTGATAAAACTGACGCGCCAGGAAGAATAGACTGACTTCGAATAGAGGCGCAGTGTCTCCTTTGCTATGGAAATTCGACGAGGAGAATGCAGCGTGGAAGAAAAGGAAGAATTCGCAGCGATTTGAGGGCAACGATCGACCTTAACCTTGGCGTAATCGCGGACAGGTGGTTGATTACGGCTCGCCGCGAGGGGTGCAAAAACGGGGGTGGCAGCTGCGCCAGTCGGTTATAGTGTTCAATAATTAAGTGGAACCTGTTGCGCTTCTCGCCCGGACCTACACCCTCAACTAACCCAGGCCAGCCACCCGTCGACGTATATCTCTCCACCAGCGAAACGCCAGCACTGGAATTCATTATTCATGCCAATTAACTCCCACCCATCGTTTAAATTGAAAGTCGAGCCAGAATTTTTGCAAACATTCCTAGCCACGATACGCGCCACGCAGTTTTATACCATTTTCGACTTGCTCTATTTATTCTCGCAGGGCTTTTTCAAGGAGTGAATTGAAGAATCAACTTTAATTGGTATATTGAAATTACAAACGAGTGAACGATGTTCCTGTCAATTTATATTTATTATTAGGTACTTTTATTTCTTATTTATCTTTATATTTTTATTATCATTTTTTTATCTTTATCTGCGCCGAATTAAACAAATTTTCTTTATTTATTTGCTCGTCCATGAATATCTACTAACATAAAAATCCGCTTGATGAAATATGCGAGCATTAATTAACCCGTTGAGTGCCAGAGGAAAGTTTCATGCATATCCGGAAAATGTCAGACAATTTTAAGCAAAGATGCATGATTGTAAAGAAAAATATAAATAAATAAAATTTCCATTATCGAGATATTGAAATCCTACACCGATTATCCCTGCTCCTCCCAATCCAATAACGCAATTTTTTCAAAAGCGATGGCGCCCCAAAACATTTTCAAGTCTGAAATCGAAATGAGGATTGTTTCGACGTCGACTGAAAGAGAAAAGGGCGAACATTGCAAACGTAAGGGATCCATTATTCAATTTCGAAAGTAAATAATTCCACCCTCGTCGGCAGCGAGCCCTTTTGATCGTTCTCTCGACCTTAAACTTCCCGAGATAATTCTTCGACTCAGAATCGCATCCCCTGATGTGTCTCGTCTTCGATAAAACCTTCCAACCGGGCTACCAGCTTGAAAAGGACCTCAATTTCGTTCGTCCATCTCTTTACCTCTGACCGTGGTGACCACCCTTTTAAAAGAGAAATCCTTAGTCGTCGTATGATGAGCTCTCAACTTGCCAACCAGCGCGGAAGACATCGTCAAAGCGCCTGCACGCCTACGTACACAAACTAAGGGAGGGTTTGTATTCCCGAGGAAAAGCTTACGCTTCGCCAGCGTCGACGAAGGAACCACCCTATCCGGGTTGCAGTTTCGCTGTATATATGTATATATATATTTTTTCAGGGATACCTTTTCACCAGTATATTATATTGGTCTTCCGTAGACAGAGAATTCCCCTCCCTCTTCTGAAATCTATCAACCATCTTTCTTATGCTGACGCGACCCAGCGGTCCTCGAGCCTGCTCACCAGTCGACGACCCAATTCTACATGTCTTTCAAGTTCTACCATCAGTCAGCGAGATTCTTCCTAAAGATCCTGCCAACCCCTGCTCGAAGAAAAATCCAACCCACCCCCGCGCTTCACACACGTGCTCTTGACGGGGATACAATACCGTTCCAAGTCAATACAATCATCCTTCGCGAGCCACCCTCACGGTTCGTCGGTCCCGTCTCCTTTTTCTCGTTTTCGCAACACTTCTGCGCCGTTCCAGTTTTGAAATAACAATCTCTGCGCCACCGTTCCGCCCAGCCGTGTTCCAGGTTCCGAGTCTTTGCTACGTTATCCGTCCCTCGTCCTCTCCTTTTTTCCCCAGTTCCGTCTTCGCACACTCCCGGTTTCCCTTATCCTCTGTTTCTGCGCCCGGTAATGGTCCTGACGTCTGCCGGAATACGCAAAATCCTATTTGGACCCTCCGCCATCGCCGTCGTCCTCCATCCCCTTCGTCGCCGCTCACCGAATCCAGCAGGAAACGGAAAAGAGACAGAGGGAAAGAGAAACGAACGGAAGAGGGAGAGCGAGATGGTTTCTCTCTCGCAGCTTGAATTTCAGAGGAACGAACGACCCTTGAGAAAACTATACCGACGAGATCCTTAGTGTTCTTACATGCTCGAGGAGACGACGTTTCGTAGGACGGTCATGTGTGTACAGAAAAAGCATTCGTAACGATGGAAACGGTCGTGGAACTCTGTAGAGCCATTAGGGATCGACGTATAAAAATGTTTCCCCGGGAATCCGGCGAGAGACGCGAGGCGAGCGATGGCATTGTTAACGACGTGATCGCAACTTCCAGCTCGAACAATTTTCGACTTACGTTCTGGGTAGAGGCATTCGAAAAAGAAAAAATTAGTAGGACGTAATAACGTGGAGGTGGCTATTTCGAATTAATATTTTCTGGTGAAATTAGCTTAGAGGGCAACCTGGCTCTGACACTTTATAACGTTACTGGTATGTATTTTATTGAGCAATGGAAATTATTGTATATTACAGTATACGATGAATTTAAGAATATGAAAAAATATAATAACGAATGGAAAATCATGATTAATATAAAAATGAAAAGTATGATAGTGAATAAAGAATTTAACGATGAGTTAATAATATTGAATAATATGATAATGAAAAATATGAAAAATTTGTAAAATAGAATCAGTGAAGAATAGCACAGCCAGTATATAACTATGCAACAATTGATTATGTTTGTAACACCTTAAATGACGCTAATACAAACGTTCCATTTACATATTCTTTAAAATATAAAAATATGAATCTACCCCCTACAATTGTGAGTGAATATTCACGTCTTACCTCTTCAATGAAAAAAATATATATCACCTAAATTTTTCTGCACTAAAAATATTCCAAAGTCTCCATTTTCCAAACCACTGTTATCCCCGCGGTATTCCATAGATAAATGCGAATAAGTTGCAATAATCCCCGCATTCCGCGACGTAAAGCCTGTCATTGGCGGAACCAGACATTGAAAACCACCAGTTCCAATTTTCTCCCGAGAATATGGGACCATAAATTCCGGCCAGAAGCTTGCTCGACATGTCGTTAATACTGCGCTGCCATTCAAGACGTCTAGAGTGGGAACGTGACGGTGGTGTGGGTGTGCGGGGCCGCGAAATTTCAACGTTTCATTGACATCGATGTCCATAAAGTACCGATAATACGAGCATAATAGCCAGCTTGATATCAAAAAAGGAGCCAGGAGGAGGCAAATGCGAAAAGGGATTCGCCGTGAATAATATGATATGGGAGATCGGGATACGGCAGAAGAGAACTCGCGGATAGGGGTGGGCGTAAGGGATGGTATCGCGAGACCGAGACGGCGAAGAAAGCAGCACACTGTATGTCGCAGTAATCTTTTAAGGTCTATCTCGCGTCACGTTGACGTGCAAACTTCCATTACTGATTCTATAGAGCGTTTTAGTTGCAGACATAAGCTGGACGCAAAATAATGTAGGCACCTGTGAAATAGGTTATATTGGTTTGTCGATGCGGGCTTGGTCCGCCATTCGCCTTTAATGCAACTCCTATGCTTCTTGGAATGGATTCAAACAACTTTTGAATGTTTTCCAATGGAGATGTTATCTCCATCGTCTATCAAAAGGTTTCTCAACTCCATTCTTCGAGACGTTCGGGGAAGGATTTTGCTACTCATTCGGTGCAAAACTCTTTGCGATGGTTCGATTATATTTAGATCATTCTACTAGCGTGAAACATCTATAAGAAACTAACTAAAAGATTATTAAATTCCATCTAAATTTCTCGAATTCTTTAAATCTTCTGTGATTGTGTAGCCCTATTTATTGATAATTGGAATCTGAATATTGCCGTCACGTCCACGTTGCGTCCCACGCTGGAGCGACCTGTAGACGCAGTCTCGACTGAAAGGAGGACTCGAGAAGCTCCATCTCCGGCGTGAGCTCTCTTGGGATAAAGGATCAAGGATCCTGGATGCGATGCACACGTATATCCTTATCTTATATCCTTGCCAACCAACCTGCCCCCTCCTTTTCCACCGTCTTCTTTCGTACGCTCACCATTTCGCAACCCTGCGTACCACCCCCAACTTTCGCGGTGCGGCATGTCCTGCGTCTGCCTAATATCGAGCATCCACGCTAATCCCTTATACGTCCTGTACCCGTTTCTTAAGTACCACTACGACGGGAGCTACGTCGACATTCTGTCAACTTGCCACGGTTCAAAGTTATACTCTGTTATACGTCAGACTAGAAAACGAAAAGCCAACTACGTTTGGGGAAGATCAGGCGATATCGCTTTACGACATACAAAATGTTTGGGGATTATCTACATTGGTGGAATAATTGTTTTAGATCACCTGAAAGAAGTAGTTTATTTTCATCAAATTAATTCCCATTTATTGATTCTCACATTTATGATTTAGATATGAAACAAGTTTTTTTCTTAAATCTGTTTTAGAAATCTGTTATTCCTAGTGTCTCTAGTAAATTAAATATCTGTTTAATAGACATCAATCATCCCCAAAATTATGCTCGTTTCGAATCTGAAACGTTTAAAAATATAACTACATAAATATAGAAGAATATAAAAAATTGAGCTCCTTGAGTTATGTACGTTTTAACTATTAATCATTGAATTATTTATCCAATATTATCATATATAATGTGTTAATCACCGTGTAGCATCATGTACCACCACACAAGTGTTTATTTAACTAAAGAACATATTTATTCTCGACAAATTAAATTTTCATTTGTGTTAGTATACCTAATACCAATGGAATTTTAGCTCCAAATAAAAATGTGGACAAGGAACGTTTCCTTCTTCGTAAATTCAACATTTCCCGTCCAACTATGTTCGATTATTTTCACCATACGCAAACTATCACAGACTCCATCTTTTTCTTCAACAGATATACGCATCTGTCATGGCGCCGCGACGTCACCCCCTTTTTACCCCATACGATACACGTATTCGTACGGGGGTCGCACGAGGCACATAAGGAGACATACATACGCGTGTATCCACATACACATACGCAAATACACATATGCGAGTATATGTACGCACGTTCGCCCGTCTTCTTCTGTCTGGCCTCTCCTTGGAAACGTAAAATTACTGGAAACGCAAAATCGATAGTCGCGATACTCGGGATGCCGTGAATGTAACTCTCGCGAGGGTGCAACAATTCCTAGATCAGATCGCGAGAAACCAATTTCAGATAAAAATTTCACATCGGAGAACAACTCTTTCGCGACAATTTGAAAGACAATAAATTGAAAGACAATAAATTGTCTTTAAATTAAAAATAAAATTTACCGTGACACCTTGTAGATATTAAATTGATAACACAAAAATACATTTTAAGATGAAAAATTAATTAATTAATTATCTTATCGTACTATAGAATAGATCTCCTGAAATTTTATTTTTAATTCAAGGACGATGGCTATATTTTATATTTAATACTCTACACCCTCACGTAGGGTACAACCGAATAATTCATATTAAAATAAAATGAATATTAACTTGTCCCGGGGCTATAATGAAAAGTAGTTGTGTAGAAAATACATTTAACATTTAAAAAATAAATAAAACTCCAACTGCGTGAAAGAACAATGTCAACAATTTACTAAAATATTTAGATTTTATAAGTATAAATATATTGCTAACTGCATGGAAAACCTTAAATAATATATTAAAGCTAAGCAAAACAGTTTTTAACCCAGCTAACCCAAACGAGTTGAATTATGTTTAATTGTTTGCGAATAATTCATTCATTTTATTGACATGCAATTTGTTTAGCGTAACAAGTACATGGTACGTTGTACGCTCCATGCTTGAACCACGCAGAAGAGGAAAAGTGTTCCTCGTTACTTCGACCGTTAACTCTGGGTAAGTTCATTCAACGAGAGTGAAAGTTACTGCGAAGTACTTTGCGAAACTTCTTAAGGTGGGTCAGGACTTTCCTCTGCGCGATGTTATTTCAGAGGGACGTTCGAGCAATGAGTGTAGACGCGACGTCTAAGTAAACGAGGGTGAATTACCATAATTTATCGCCTCCCTGCAAATCGTATCGCGAATAATTGCGCAACCGGAATATAATCAATTACACAGACAATTCTACGGTCAATAAATTTTTTAAATCATTAAATATCAATTCATGATCGTCTTACTTTGTGAAACAATTATTGTTTGGATCAAATTTTCAGTGTCCAGATGTTGAATTGAATAAATTAATAATTTCTTAATATTATATAGAGTATATTATGTTTATTAACATTATAATAAATTAAAAAATCATTAGTTTATACAAATAGCTAGTTGGAAAGGATGAAAGTATAAATATCAATTCATCTATCTTACAAATTCGATAATAATTAAGGTAAAAATGCCGAATAGGGATTAATAACTTTTTAATAAGCAGTGAGCGACGGTTAAGTTATTAGAAAAAGTTATAAGAAAAGTTATAAGAAAGTTATAAGAAAAAAACATATGTTAAGGTCAAGGTCATAGGGGCGGGGTCCCCTATTCGGCATGTTTACCATAATTAATATTTTGAAGAGTTGATAAAATTTCTTCCAAATAAAAAGAAGATAAACGAAGTGATGAATGAATATTTGAATTTAAACAGAATTTTATACAAACTCGGTATATACTATTACAAATTTAAAGGGATTAATAAATATTAATATCTTATATCCTTATGTACCTTTCGATTTGATTTAAAATGATTATGCGAGTTCTTGTAATCAATTTTAATGACAGTAGCTAACGACGTTTCAATCAAATTTGTCGGCATAAAATTTCTCTGAACCGTGCTATCAGAAAGAAAATGCATAAAGGGATGCCCAACGCAAAGTATCTTGCGATACACAAGATGACTTCCTGCAGGGTCTTCGACTCTCGCAGGTTCGAAGTAGAATCCTAAAGGCATACATATTTCGCAGCCTCTATCTTGCCTATCTTTCGAGACGCCTCCCTTGGGATTCTATCCTTCTAAGACCCACCCCCTCTATGCAACACGCGCGCACACATTTATGAGGGTTAGAGAGACGAACGTCACGACGTAGAATCCATACGACGACTCTTCGGCTGTCTTCGCCAAGTTCGATCACGATAGTTAAATTTCGATCGAAAATTTTTCCTACGCGACAGAATGAAGGAAAAATTACAATCTCGATCTCGAGAGGCTAAGTATGCTTTTTCGAAAAGTAAGAATGAAATGGAGAAAAATTTGATGTAGGAATCATTCTTCGTGGTCCTCGTCTATAATTTTTTCAGGACAGAAATCTGTATTAGTATTTATTCATATATTTTAGAAAATTTTAGGTCATGTATAGTTCTTATGTAATATTCTAAGGACATCCTCTCTATGTATTCTTTAATTACGTCCACCTGTATACAGCTATTGCTCTTTTTTGTTTTTAAGTTTGAGACACAAGATAATGACAAATTTATTTTTATTTAACGAGTTATTTAAAGAGTTTTCCAAACTGTATTTTTATTCTACATGAAACTACAAATGACTACAATTTAATATGAAAAATAATGTCGTATGATCCGCCACGACTGTGCAAACTAATTTATGTTTATTTAAAAAACAAAATCCTGAAGCTCCTTTTGGAAAAGCTTTTACACAATTAATTAAAAGTGAACTGAACAAACATTTGCTACATAAGACTAAACAACCCCTCTAATCCTCCTCCAGGATATGAATGGCAAAACCAACGTCACGAAAGTTCAGAAATACAGTGACAACGACGACTCGAGGTACGAAAACTATTTACCGAGTAATTGAACGCGTCCCGCGAAAACCGTTGGCCCCGAACTAAGTAAATCAAACCTTTGTTTTTCCACGGAAGTTATTCCAACCTGAGCATGCGGGGAAAATAGGTACACGTCGCAGGAAAATGTACTCGGAAAGAAGTGACAAAGTCCCAACGTATTTCGCCAAACAATTCCGCAGCTAGACAGTGTGTCTTGGTACTTTAAGCTAGACCATCGCGCCCTATCCGACAGTATTCCCACCATCCCCCACTCCGTTCAACCCCCCCGTACTATGTTACACCGCATCCCCCTCCACGGTTTCATCCCTCTCTTATCCCCTTTTGCTCCACCCGCGTATACTTCCTAGCTGCGGCGCACACAGTGCTTCAAGTAAAATAGCGAGATTATATTATTTCTAAGGTCGAGAGGGTCGCCATATTTTCCTGGCAAAAACTGTACCAGCCACGATGCATGTGCCACCGCGTAATAGCTGGGGAACCTTGGCTGTGATGACGTATGAGGGCGCGAGAACCACCATGTCACGTTCACCTAGTTACTTTCGTTGGTCATGCTTAAGCTGAAGTTTTCTTCACTTGACTACGATTGCCAATGAGAAGAAATGGTGAAAATGGAAAAGGTTGAAAGAGTCGAAATGTAACTTCTGTGGTAAACGTTCTCACACTGTAAGTATCGACGTTTCGATAACAAAATTAAAATAAATAAGTGGTTTAGTAATGAATATTTTCTTTGTTCATAGCGAGTAAGTTCTCAAGCACTTTTACATGTATATGCTTTAGTAAGCTGCGTTGTTTTGAATGTATAAATGGGTCCTTAGAACTTAAGAAAAATTCCTGAAAGCCAGTGAGCTTAGAATATAACACTGTAGAAAAAAGTCATAAATTAATCATAAAATAAATATGTATAAGTTAGTCATAAAACACAATTATCATGTAAGACGACATAAGACTGTGGAAAGCGATACAAAGACTGAGTAATACCTTGACTCTCGTATATCTCAAACTATGTAATAATTATATTAAATATATATATATATATGTATAAATATATTGAACATGGTACAATGATAAAGGGCTTACGGACCAGCGATGGTTTAAAACCATTTTTCTATTACTAATAAAAATAAAAACTTAAGAAAATGATTTATGAAACTGTGACGAATATTCTGTCTCCTTTGAGAAAACAAAAATAAATACAAATTTCTTCCATGTATCTGTCTACTCGGATCGATCAAATTGACCACTATGATTTGTCGTTGATGGACAAATAAATGATTAAAAATCAAGCCTGGGTGAAGCACGACGACCAACCGTGAAGGGGTGAACATTATTCGAAGCGTGTCTCGACGACGGTACAATAAAATCTCGTCGTCCTCGCGCGCGATCCGCTCGAAGCGTATTCAAGGGACAACCCTATCTTTTCTAAGGGAGCAACGATACGACGCTGGTCGAACTTAACGACGGGAAAAAGAACGGAGGAGAGAAGGAAAGTGGCTGCCGCGTAAAACGAGCCATCATCCCCCGGAGCGTCGCATCCACGAGAAATCAAGTATGGAAGAGATTTGCATGCGAGTCGAATATAAGCTTGCTGAATATCCCCCGGTATAAGTATTTCATATAAGAGGCCGCTGCACCCGCGGTATAAGACACTCTTCTCTCGCTCGCCCTCCGGCCCTCCCATTTCGCTGGTAGAAACGAAAAGAAAAAACCATCCCCGCCCCCGCTCGGATTCCGGAAACCACCGTCGGCCCATCCACCACCCCTTATCCATCCAGGAACACCCCTTCCTTCGTCCTTCCCGCGGGCCAGGAGCATGAGAAGAAAACCCAACGCCGCGAAATGTCTCAAGTGAATAGCACAGTGGCGTAGCCTGCGCTCTTGAATACCGTAGCGTATACATCAGGGTTTCTCAATCCTTTCCTCGTGGCCCACTTCTGAGTATCGTCTGGCATCGTTGGCTACGTAATGTAATAGTTCGATAAATATCAAATTCTCAAGAGGAAAATTTGCGTATTAATTCGAATTACCAGCGAACGGTGTAATAATATCAACGAGTAGAAGAAAAACTCTATTTTAAAATGTACACACGACGGCAAGATGTCTCCATGACTCTTATAAAAATCTAAGGAATACTGTTTTATTGAGGCACACACAGAAAGAAAATAATAAAATAATTCAAAAGCTGTATGTATATTTTTAATAACGTATTTATTGACCTGAAGTGTTTGTAAGATCATTTCTCTTACTAAATATGTCAATAATAATAAATGAAAATTTCGCACATCAATATTTACCACAAAGTCGTTCAACAGACGGATTTTTACAACTCACGAGGTAAACCATTTACTTGCAATGAAATCGCACGGTTGCCTGACAATCAAAGTACCAAAATAAAACAGTGACACCAGAGCCAGCAATAACAATGTTTCGTTAATCAAACAGTTCTGGAACAGAACAATATTTTTCATAACCGCGGCGGAACGTACTGGAATAGAAATAGTGGCGAAGAAATGGAATATCTCGCGAAAGAAGGAAGCTCCGCGGGGGAAGGTGGATTTGGAATACGAGAATGTATGCATGAGCTGCGCATTGCAATGTTTAATAATAATATAAATATGGCCATGGCGAATGTAGCTCGCACCGCAGGCAAATATGCCCCTTGAGCGGGATACGAGTTTCTCGTTCGACTATGAAATTGACAATTCCACACTCACACCCTTTCGCACCTCTCGCAATGGCCACTGTCTCATAGACGGCATGCAAAGGCTTTGTGGGATCGTTAGATGTTTTAGCCACCATTGGATAGAGGAATCGTTAGAAAG
This sequence comes from Hylaeus volcanicus, assembly GCF_026283585.1. Taxonomy (NCBI): domain Eukaryota; kingdom Metazoa; phylum Arthropoda; class Insecta; order Hymenoptera; family Colletidae; genus Hylaeus; species Hylaeus volcanicus. Next base: position 20,802,001 of record NC_071977.1, read on the forward strand.
AATTCCCTTTGTAGATAGAAATATTCAGAAACCTAAGTATAACATAATAGTGACATTATATTGGATAATTTAAAAAATGTTAAAACCTAAAATTCGAAACTTGAGAACACGGATGATAAATGAATAACATTTCATGAATTATTTATTAAATATTAGTTATAATCTGTATCATGAAATGAAGTGGTATGTCATGTTAAACGAAAAGAAATTGTTCAACTAAACAAACATTGTACATAAATGGTTGTACGAGACACTAATTCTACGAGACACGTTTATAAATTTTTATGAATGAAGAATAAATGAGTTTTTAAATAATGAAAGGTATCTTTGAAAGATATACACGTCTTCGTGAATAATGCTATAGATAATCAGAAAATTGGACTTTCGGAAATTTTCGCATATCAATCTACGATGCCTGGGTCTGAAGATTTTCAGACATTTCAAAGGAAAGAGAAACGCTTGTACTGTGAGGGTAGAAATAAAGAATTAAACATAATGTTTCCTCCGGAACGATTGAAGTGCTTACAAGATTCGGAAAGATGTGCATCCTCGCGAGAGTTTCATTCTTTACGCAAAGCGTGTAAAAACATAGGCTCGCACGGTTATAACTTTGGAATGGTCGACGATGTCGAAGCAAGGAAACTTACTCGGTCGCGCAAACTTTCGTATCGTCGGCGAACAAGTACTTCCACGAGTATTTAAAAGTACAAAGAAACTTCTGTCACACTGCTGCTGATGCACGTCTCTCTGTCGTATGAATAGAAAATTATGTACAACCGTACCATGCTGCCGGAGCTATCCTAAACGATACGAAGAAAGTTGTTTCGGTATACTTTGAAACATAGATCAATGTTTCTTAAAATAATCACTATTAGGCTGCATTCTAACCATTCATTTAATGTAACTATACATTTTTCTTTAAGATATTGATTATAAAAATGATTATTTATTAAAAAATAAATAACGAAAGAAATTAAGTAGTTTCTAAACAGTTAGTTATTTGACATACGTTTCTGAAATCTTCTCTGTACACGTAAATAGTACCTACAATATAGTATAACTATAATTCTGAAACACCCCCTACAGTTTTATTCACACAAATATCAACGACCTTAATAATTCGAGAAAAAGGAATTTTCCTTCAATGGTAAAACGACTAGCAACGATTGAATGCTCAATAACTGAAAACGTGAATCCAATGTTTCTCTCATACACGTATGAATCACCAAAGAAGGTAACAAGCTATTTCCTTTCGAACCATCCTGCACCCATAGATTATCCACGATCCAATAAATTTCCATAACAACGCCCGGTATGCGCTTTTCGCGTCACCAACGAAATACCTTTTTCTTTTCTAATCATGAAACTATAACGATCTTTCTCGCGAACAAAATCTTCGCGTCATTCTTTTTGGCCTCCTCATTCTCTCGTTCTCCAACGATTTTGTTTCTACCTTACGACCTTTCGCGGGAAGGTGTGCCTCCGAGAACAGTGGCATGATATGCAAAAATATGTGATAAGGGTGGCTACAGTATCTACGTGTACGTGTTAGTGTGTGTATGTGTGTGTTGCGTGTGTGTGCCCGCGCGTATGTGTTGTTGGTGTGCGTCGATGTATGCGGATATGGAAAAGCCAGTGGCAACCCTATCAGAATGAAGGCCCCAGGGGGGGCTCACGGAAAAAGAGGAGAGCGACCAACCAACCGAGGCCCGAATATAGGATGTCAGGAATTTTCATATCTCGATGCCACTCTTGGAAAGTCGCGAGCTTTTTCTCGAAAATTCTTCTCCAGCCGCGGCAGGATAGACGCGGGATGCATGGCGCTACGTTGAATCGAAGTGCACCCCTCCTATGGGAAAACTGGATGCGCGGAAATAGTGTTAGGGTTACGCTGAAGCGAGAATTTCGCCTAATTTTCACGAATAATCGATGGGTTGCTTGGTGGATAATAATTATTACACGATGACTTTGCAAGTTCATTGTCCTGTAGGCAATAGGAATAATTACGAAGTAATTATTAACATAAATTAATGTTTCCGACATAAACAAACAGTTGTGATACATACAGTATCATTCAGTGTTCGATTAAACATTAATAACAATTACAGTTCAGAATAAGTATCCATTCGAGACATTAATCGTGAGGAAATTGTCAATATTTTAATATCTGCTGATTGCACCAACTAAATATTAATTTCTGACAATAGTTAAATTAATTATTAACGATACTTATTATTTAAACAATGACGGGGAATATAATTTTGCTGTGATATTAATGTTTCACGAATTATTTTCTCGATCGATTCAACGAGCCTTCAAAGCGAGCGTCACGCGGTTGTTGTTCGCCCATCCCCTTCTCTACTTCGAAAGGCACAAGCGAGCCGCGACCCTCGACCGACACAGGTATACAAGAAGTGAGAGCTCATTCTTCGACGATCCTTCGGTCGATATGGATCTCGCGATCGCGCGTCCGCGTGTCGCGTTCCTCCTATTTTTGCTTGCGTAGTTTCCCTTAGTTATCGTAGCTTGGTATTGCTTGTGGGTACGTTAGTTTAGTCTAGTTAGTCTTAAGGCATGTATCTTAGTTAGTTTTAAGGCATGTACGAGAGTCTGTCCTCTACCAAATAATTATTAATCATTTGTTCGATTCTTTTGTTTGTTCGTAGGTCCATATTGGACTCGCAACTTCGTTCTCCACTTCGGTCACTATCACTTCATGTCATAAGTGGAGTGACCAACTGTGTAACTGGACAGAAAGGTCGGTTGCCGTCCTCCTGGTGGATCTGTATTAGAGAGAAAGACAATCGGCTCCTCCGGATCGGTTCTCTACGCCCTGTATCCCGTCTGGTGTAGTCCAGGCTCCCGGCGCAGTGCAGTAAGTCCAAAGCGCAGTGAAACGGGTGCAAGTCGGGTCCTATCGTGGCTCCCAGATGGGTGCAGGGGGTGTAGGACTGATTCGGAGGCGTCGGTCGTCTTCCTCTCGAGTCCAGATCCAACAAGAGGAAACGGGACTGACTCAGTAAGTCCAGTTTCATGGTCGCGTCGCGTCACGATCTCAATTTAGCTTCCATTTAGTTCAAATAATTATTTGGCAGAGTCAGACTTAGACTTTGGAAATCGAAGGGAATTTTGTTTTCCTTTGACTTTCATCGTTTCGTACTTAGTATTAAGCTCGTCGACTCTATGTAAAGTATGCATCTATGTATGTATACTGTATGTAGAGGGAGATCGAAGGAACTTTGATTCTTTCTATCTTCGGGTCTCCGTCGCAGCAACCTCCACGTGGTGAGACCTGATAATCGGTATTATTCGCGACGAACAATCCTTCATCGCGAGTAATACCGAGCTAATGGCTGCGAACTTGTAACATTTTTCTTTATATTCTTCCTTGAAAAGGAAAACGTTATTGAAACATCCCTCATGGCACATACTTTCTCTGTGGTATTAAAGTCGAACACTTCGATGAACCAAAGAGAACTAAAATTGCTTGGAAAGTCATCATGTGATATTCATGAATAATCGTTTGCGCCGATAAAACAATGCCGCTTGTTTGCATTCAATTGCATGTGGTTATTAGCATAAAAGCAGAATAATGCACAGAGTGTACGAAAAGTATAGGTGAAGTCTTAACTGGCCAATTCTATGAACAAGAATGGAAAGTCTGAATAATCATAGTATATGTTCGAATTTTCTCGAGTATCAAGCGTTCGAAACTCCAATAAAACAGTTTTCTCTCACACTTTACCAACGGATACTGTTGAACAAACCCACTTCTTTCGAATTTTATCATCTAATTTCAGAAGATCGAAACTCAAATATATTCAAAACGATTACTTTCTAGACCCATATCTATTTTCTGTTGTCTTCTATTGTCTTTGTCTACAGATCTGTTACGTCGCAATACCCGGCAAACTCCGTACAAAATCGGTATCCTCCACGTAAGTAACACTTCCTCCATACCGACACATCCGCCAACGTTGTAAATTTAAAGCACTCGAGTAGGAACCCGGGGGTGTTCATTTAACGCGTAACCGTCGAATCCGTAGGTTGTATTTCGCAAACGAAGGGTCTCTCCGCTCGCTGGGATACGCGTGTGTACACGACAAACACTTAGAGGCAGCCCTCCGCCATTGGAGAGAGGCAACCGACCCGAAGGATAAAGGTGTTAGGGGTGCAAGCTGCGACTGACAGCTACATTTATACGTTTCGCGGATTTTCCATATCGAGATTTGTCGAGTGCACACGAGCGGGGCTAACGCCGCGGCGCTGCAAATAACGTCGGGAAGATTTGTATCTGTCAGAAGTTGCGGAGCTGGTCTGTACGTGCCTGGCTTCGGCGGACCCAGGCTTGGAAATCGACGGCTGACGGGTTACCAGAAATTCCACGCATTCCGCCGCCACCTCCTTCGATCGCGGAGCTTGTCACTTTTCCTTCGCTCTAGGAGATTTGATTTCTTGAGTAGATAGGGAATGAGCTGTCTCGAATACGTGCGAACTTGGGGAGTCATCGCGACTTCTATTCACCTTAAAAATATTTCCTGGATCCCCGGATTCGAGAGAATTTCTTTCTTTGATCCGACTTTGAGAGATTCGTGGATTTGCTTCTCTTCCTATCAGCGCATTCTCGATAACTCTAATGCTCGGAGACTGGAAGCACTGATGGAGTATGAGCACGCCACTTGACAATGTATTATATATTATGTCGTCCCACAAGTTCATGCCACTTGTTCTTCTTCTCGACTTTCTGTTACTCAAATTAATATGTGAAACACCCTTAAGTGGTAAAAAATAAAAAAATGTAATCTCTCTCGCTTGACAATATTTTCCCACCTTTTTGACATAATCGTTATACCGTCACTTGAAAATTTCTGTAGATTTTGTATTAAATATTGATTCAATCTGAAGTACGAACTTATGGTATGACCTAATAGAATAAAGAGTGGAGGCACTTGTACCGTATTTCACCACTGAATATGGATCTCATGTTGTCTACGTGATGTACCAGAGCAAACTAACCCCTGAATCGGTCCTGGACCCCGCGACAAACGGAATCAACCCCTTCCTTCGTTTTGGGATCGTGCTTACCTGGGTCGCCTGATTGGCCGTACCCAAACTTTGAATAATAGGACTTAGGTAGTATATGTTGGGTAAGAAATGAACGACGCCTTGTGTCAGATGAGTCTGCACTGTTTACACCAAACCATAAGTAATATATTCAATTTCTTTACCAGGAATACACTTCTCTTATACAATTTAACTAAGTATACTCCCAATACAACGATCCATTATGAAATTTGGAACTCTGTTTTATTTACTTTAAAACATTACTATGGAACTCTACTCTACTTTACTTTGGAACATGAAATTCTAATCCCGGGTCCATACTGCGCGAACACGAAACAAGAACATACCCTAAAAACATACGCAAGGGTGTTCTTACTGTCGCTAACATGCCGGCGAACATCTATGATGTTCGTACTCCTGTGAAACTGATGTTATTTTGTGGATTCGGGCGATCCGCATCCCCTCCATGGTTGGAAATGCTCGAAAGCAGACGACCGTTTACGACCACCCGCCAGCAGATACTCCAAAGGGATAATATTAGTTAATATTAGTTAATATTAGTTCCTTAATATTCATCCAAGTTTTTATGCTTTTTTTGTTGTATCTTGATGAAAATATATGCAATATATTGGCGAGATGTTTCTGATAAAAATGATATCAAACACGACGCAATTCAGACAATTTTGAGTTTCACTTATGATAAGTAATAGATTTTGTTACAGCCTATATGTATATATTACATATACTATTCTTCAAGAAATGTTCGTTGACCTTTTTTTTAAGACAGTATGCTTGCCTATTAATATTTTTTAAAATACCATTTTACGTCCCTTGTCAGCTTCACACGTCTTAAACAAGTTAGCTATGTGAACCTGATACCCAACTTTTCAAAAAATCATTTGTTTATGGAAAATAATAGCATTTGTACTTGATTGAACCATTAATAGTTTCGTTTGTACCTTCATCAATTAATAAATAAAAAAAATAAAAAAAAATCACCCAGCATCCGACATTGAGATTTTTGTAATCTGTTTTTTCACTTCGTTTATACTTCACTAGTTTAAATTTTACAGAACAATTGTTGTACGCGTAAAAAAGGAGTAAATTAATTTTCAAATTTTTTTTAATCTGTTCTTCCTCTGTGCCTGTAACTTCAATTTTGAAAATAATGCGGTCTCATTCCCTTACGTTTCCACTTCAAAATGAGTTCTTCAGAAATACGCAGAATTGATGAGTGACGAACTCTCCCCTTACGCGTATAAACAATTGCTTATAAATCATAAACTATTGAAGTACAAACGAAACGAAAAGGTATACAAACGGGTACAAACGATTCTAAAAAATAGGGAAAAAACAGATTTCAAAAATCTGTTATTTTTTTTATTTTTTTTATTTATTAATTGATGAAGGTACAAACGAAACTATTGATGGTACAATCAAGTACAAATGAAATGCTATTATTTTCCATAAAAAAAATGAATTTTTGAAAAGTCGGGTATCAGGTTCACATAGCTACAAAAGTTACCTAGTTTTTTCATAGGCCCTAATTATCTCCTGGCAAGAATTTTACAATCTGTTTCCTATTTTCGAACAGACTTTCTAATCGGTTACTGGCTCACAAAATCAAGTATTAATATTATAAAAATATTGCATTTCGTTGCAATTCCCGTATTGTAAACAAAACTTGAAGTTGTCTGAATTGCATCGTGTTTGGTGCCATTTTTATCAGGAAAATCTCGCCAATATGTTGCATATACTTTCATCAAGATACAACAAAAAATATACAAACTTGGATGAGTAATAAGAAAATAATGTTAACTTCGGTCACGCATATTACCACTTTGGAGTATGTACCTGCGGGTGGTCATGAAAACCAGGCCCACAGTTGAAAGAATAGCAATGCCCAAGCTCCGAGGGTTCGAAAAGGGACAAGAACGAGGAAAAAGGCGATGTTTTTCCCGAACGTGTTCGCCGAATCCACCACCTCGTGGATCGCTGAATTTGGTTCGCGAACAAAGTTTTCGCCTAACCCAGCGGGGCTACTTTTACGACTTTACGCCTATTAGGAGGGTCATTTGTTAGCAAACTCTGCTATTTCCCGTCCACACTACGGCGAAAACCGGTGAATAACAGGGTTAGCTACCATGTTCATGAACGATGTACGCGAACCAGTGTTCGCGCAGTGTGGACCCGGGGTAAGGGCCACGTTCCTCCAACGATTCAAATACTAAAACTTCGCGCGAACTATGATATTTCCAACCCCGGAAACACCATAATTTCCTTCCTTCGACGAGCATCCACGTACGAGGTTACGTTCTCCCTGCTCTAATCTCTTTCACGAGAGCGGGAACACGGTAGTAGGACGAAATCATTAAATTGGCCGCGGTTCAACGAGTTCGGACGGAGTATCGAGCGTACAGCGTTTGCCCTTTTAACTTTTCCGGCTCTGCCGAACCAGGATAAATATATTTGCAAATATGTACGTATCCCTGACGATCTATGGTCCCCAATTCTTGCCCCTACCGCCTCATTTTCTCCTCTCGCTTCCTCCTTCCCGAGTGGCACGCACTCGCACACTCTTGGCAACGTCGAACCCTCCGAGGTCCCGAACGAATGATCAGGTAGATGTGGAGCGAAAGCTCCCTTTTTCGTCTCTGTCGTCCTCTTTCTACCGACGTCTCTCTATTCCAGTTCCCGTACTCCATAGGTATATGCAAATCACCGCGTAGCAGCCGTTCCCGTGCATATCGTGTGCCTCACGTGTGTCATGCACGTTAGAAGACAACCGTGTGCGTGCACGTAATAGCATACGTGTACAAGGGTAGCTGTATTTGCATGACAATATTATTCCACTCCAAGCATACGCGGATTGGTTACTCTCTATTTCGCCTGGGCTACAGGATGCCCCACGGGGGTTATTCTTCTGCCAAGTCTCTGTCACTTCGGTCTCTGGTCTTGCGTGATTTCGAACTTTAACCCTTTCACAGGCTAGCCTTTGTACGCTTCGACGTGGTGCCCTTTGGAAAAGGGAGAGTTTTTTTTTTATTATTTGTTTAAGGCCGCATCAACGTCTAGGCTATTAGCGACTAGTTGTTTATGTAAATGACATCCTCAGTCTTGGACCAGTAAATTGTCTCTGTCCAATGCTTTCGCAAATTTATAGAACTCGTCCGTATCGTTCAGTACTACATCTAAAGTATAGATTCCTTTTGTCTTCCTCCAGTTGAAAGAGGGGGTGCATAGGGAAAAATGATACGTAAGGAAAGGACCTGGTTAATTATCTAATTATAAATTTGTGGAAAGTATAGGAACTATTCAGAGATCTATATGAAGCAGAGTTTTTAATAAACTATGATACTTGGTATAAAAGAAACGAAGGTTACTTATGTTACTTGATCAATTATTAATAGTTGCTTGATTAAATCGTACTTTTTTTTTATCCAAGTGTACATTTTTATGTTACGTTCAGAATTATGAAAAAAAAAAAATGTAAATATGTTTCGACTAATTAGGAATATCGTTTTACAATGACGTTATCCAAACACAAATTTTGAATCTATTGTAATGTATCGTGCATTTTTTTTAAAAAAGGTTCTCATCCTCCTTATGCAGCATTGATTAGATAAAATATTTGGACACTTTTATTACGTGATTGTTTGTTTATTTTCTAATTTCTTTATACTTCTGTTCGTCACCAGCAAAAGAATACCAATTTTTTTTATATACAGTCTTCCTTTTTCCTGTATGTACCAAAAGTTGATTTAATTAAGGACAGATGAAACCTAACTCTTCTAATTATTCTAATATTTCATCCCACCACTTCAGTCACCATTACTTATCTACCATTTGATAAATAATTTTAGATTTATTTTAAAGAATGTCCAATGAAGGACTTATAAACGTTTACACTTGCACAAATTGAATAGAAAAATAAAACTTATTTCCACCATTCGCCAACGAGAAAGTGAAACGTCGTTCGATTTCAGCAACGAGTCGATGACTGATGTCTATTGTTCGTACGCCACGAGCCAGAATAAGCCAAGAGAATATTCCGGCGCAGCGGTGTAGGAGCCTGTGGGAAGAGAAAATATTTGTCTCGGCCCGATTGGTACACCGAAAAAAACATTGAAAGAGCCTATAGCGACGCGTCTCGTATGCAAATTGGCCGATATTGTCGTGCGTTACGTGGCGGCCCGGTATACATACAGTCGCTCGCGTCCTCGCAGGTATATATCGCGAGTAAAAGGTAAAAATAGAAAGGGTGGACGGGCAGGAGGTGGAAGGAGGAGGAGAGAGAGGGCAGAGTCGATTCAACGGATGCAAATTCGCCAACTAAAACGGAGTGCATAAAGCCGAAAGCTCAGCCGGCTCCGAGGCGCGATTTGCATAAATGTCCTGGCAGCTGCGAGCAGTGCCACCGCGAAACACGTGCCCCGACATCCGATTAAAGGACTCGCGACCCTCTGCTTCCTGCTTCCGGGTGTTGTGCTTCCCGCCTTTACTCTGCTTGCGGAACTTCACGGATAGTGTCCTTCGTCACAGAGCGATCCATTTACCTTCCCTAAGGATCGCGCATCCGACCGTCCGATCCCCGCAACGCTTAATTTTAATGCAAATTGCGCGAGGACGTTCTGCGTATTTAATCGGTGAGTGCTCGATTAGTCTTGAAATTTATTTGTTTAGTTGGAGAACCGTGGTCTTTTTAGAGAAGAAGTTTATTGTATGGGATCACTCGTGGCGAACTGAATTATTTATCACGTTCGACTGCTTTTTTCTGGAAATTTATTTCTTAAGCTATCATTGCTTGAAATTAAATTCAGTTCTATGCATTGTTCCAGATCTTCTCTTAGAAATATATTCAAAGGAAATTGTATTCATTGTGCATGTGTTTCCAAGGAATTTATGGTTAATTTCAAACGGGCTGTTATTAGTCGATAAGACTGTTCTTTATTTTTCTTTTTTTTTTTGTAGACTAGAATAAAACCGCGTGTTCATTGACTCAACGTTTCATTTGGTTTCTTCGTCAGAAATGCACCATTAGGTTTCGGAACAATTTATTAACTTTGTAGATATCTGATTATCCATAGGATCCTCATAACTCACACGAATACTCTTCTCCAATACTCTATATTCCAATCTCTAGATAAATATTTAAAAAAATGCATATGATTTAATATTAAGATTCATTCCATATAACTAACCACGAAACTTGAATCATAGGTTGCCCTTTCCAAAGTATCTCACAGAAAATAATTCACCCAACCCACGTAACGAAATTATTCCAATCACGGAACAGATAAAATCGCGGATACCGACATTTTCAGTCCAGAATCATAGTCCACCATCGAGCACGCAATTCGTCTGATCGTAACGCGGCCCAAGCAACGCGTTACCCGCTGAAAACCCCGGAAAATCGTCGATGCACTCCTCTTCCTCGATTACCGTGCGTCCTAACAATAGACGAACGCTGGATAAGACGGCGGCAGCTTTGGGAAATTTTTCGATTCGATTGCAGCTGTCGCGCAACGCCCTGAGACGACGTCTACGACGACGACTGCTGGTTGCAGCCAGCAGCCAGCAGGCAGTCTCGCGCCGCGGGAATAAGATATGGAAATTTTCAATTCGGGCAAAATTTAAGAATTTACCCCGCACGCGGCCGGGTGTAGGGTGCAGGATATGTATTATGCGGGGAACGGTGTCTTGCCAGAAAGAAGAGGAAGGCGTCGGACGGGGGAGGAGGATGGCGAACATTGGAGAAGGAAGAGGATGTGCGTGTGCGACGTGTGTGGCGGCCATTACGAAGAGCCGGGGGTGGTTGCCAGGCAACGCCTTTCAACCCCCACATACTCACACCACCCTCGACCAACCCCAAAACCCCCTTTCTGAGGTCCCCCTCCTCTTCGCTCTCCACCCCTACCTCCTTCACCTCGTGGCGCACTCTTTCTTTCTCGGTTATCCGACGTTTGCCAAGTACGGCTCATTGCTCGACATCTTTCACGCTGATTTTAATTCGGACCATTGTGTCGACCACTTCCGCGAGTCTCCGCGCGATAACAGACTCGAGGCCCGCGCGAGGATCCGCTGATTTCCTCCGACGCTTCTCGGTATCGTTTCATTTGCATCGCACGAACGGTGGGATTAATTCTTGAGTGAGTTACGAGACGAGTTTAACCCTCTACCGTGGGAATTGTGTCCCATACTTCGAGATAGGAATTGTTTACGTTGCCTCGTTATGGGAGATTATACTGTTTGTTAATTGCAACTGAAGAGACTTGGCCGAGGTTCGAAATTTTGTTGTTTATTTATTTTTGATATATAGTCAGTCCCATAGAATTCGTCTCAATTAAATGATAGATTTCATGTTTCCAAATAAATGTTTCATTATAAATATGTACATGAATAAACATTACACATGTATACTTTTGTAACGAAATATTTATTTGGAAAAATCAAACCTATAGTTTTATTTAGACTTTCTTTAATAGATACAGAGGGTGCGAATATTTGTGGGACTGTAGTTATTGGCTTTATTAGAATATTTGAAGTTGTGTTTTTGAAGAAATTTTTCCTTATTCTGAGGTTCTCCGTACGATTAAACTTGAAAACTCCCGCAGTGTACTCGACAGGAATTCTTTCTCTCGTGTTTCCGATAAGGTACCTTATTTGATCGAGGGTTGAGGCTAAGAAGGGCTCCTCCAGGCCACCTAGGTTATTTATAATCAACTTCACAGAACAATCTGAATTTTGTGACCTATGTCATCGTATTATAAAGATTTAACCACTTGCAAGAATAACAAATTACAGACAAAGAAGATCGAATCGAAATGTAGCTGTTTGTATGGAGACCATCATACTAGAAGAATTCCTAAAAAAAAAATATTTTATAAATTAAAGAAACATCACAGAGACCTTATTTTCCCAAATTCCTTACTGTTTTGACATAACTTGGAAAGTCAGGAAATCCTATAATTAACGCAAGTGAATTAAATATATTCAATTAAAATCTGCACAGAAGCGTTCAAAGCATCTCTTTAGCATGATAGCTTTCATACATGAAGAGCTCAGTCACCCCTAGAGTGTACGACCAATAAGGTTCAGCCTTACTAGAATTAGCTTACGAGCAATAAATTCGGAGAACTTTTTAATTTAAGGACCACATGCCATCCTCTCCTCATCGCCGTCAGTTTTTAGGTTTACCGTGAAGAGATTTAACTGGACCGGCTCAGCTTTCTGGATTTTATGTCACACAGTTCAGTGCATACAACGGAATACCGTAATACGGCTGTCTACCCGGAGGCTTAAATTGTTGAACATCGCGAGCATCAGGAAGCTTAAAATTTTAAATTACCACTTCCTTTGTCCGGCGATACGTGGGATTCCATTGTAACGAAGGTCCATTTCACTTTGCAATTATACTCTCGTTAAAAGACGAGTCGTGAAGGAGTTTAATTAAATTTATTAGAAAAGGGGAAGGAAATCTTTTCCAAGCTACGCAAATTAGTTAGGAGAAAAGCCTTTCGTCGATTTTCTACTGTGGAACGTCAGAGAAGAACAGTCCCTTTTGAATTTTGTATTTAAACATTATGGATAATAGCTCCTTCTAACGTTATGTATTTATTTAGATTTGTTTTAAAAAAATATTCATTTTTGTCGTGAAAAAATAGTAGTATATTGAAGTTGTATATAAACTGAAGTGCTTTGATGTCCCTAACTTTATAAACATTATTCTTATTCGTTCTCATTCTTACTCTCAAAAGTTATTCTTAAGCACTGTTTGAGTTTATATGTAATATAATTACAATTAGCAAATAAGGCATTCATTTTACAAATCAATTAACTCGATAAAATAAAAAGTTAAGAAATGCGATGAAATAATGTAGATACATTAAATCGTTTAAAATTCCCTTTATAATATAAATTCAAATAAACATTGTAGAATGCGTTAATACAGATGTAGCCTTCATCTAACGGTATATCAAATTAATATGAAAGAATAGCCAAAAACTAATCGAATATAATGTTACAATTTTTATGTGACTGATGGAGTCGATCGACTTGTGCGGTGAATCTGTACCCAAACACCTTCCAATTTCCATCAACTTCGTCAAATTAAAAAATTTCAATCTGACAACCTAGCAATACACATTTGATCCCTAAAACTTACAATAAAACAACCAAAAAAAGAATACATATATTTGAATCTCTTTAGCAAAATTCCCTCTTAATTTCCCTGCCAAGTTTCCACATCACCCGAGTGATCGCGCGCGCGCGTCTCTTCAAGCGCGATTCTCGTCGACCGAAATGTCATCGAGCAATCGAAATCGTCGCTCGCTGACATTCGACTGAAATCCTCGAAAGGGCAGTTCTGCCCTCTCGCTTTCTAATGCGCATCAAACGTTTCCGCATTGGCCGTCTTAAATTGGGTGTAACATTCGGTTGTTGACTCCAGTCGCGCGCGCACTCGTGAGGATTGTCCCTGTCTGACGGGCAGAAGAGGCATGTATCGATGATGGGTCGATAAACATCGGGAGTATTGTGCAATCAACCGCCTATTTGGTGTCATTGTGCCGACAGTTCAGTAGGTAGCTCTCTCTCTCATCCTCTTCTTTCGGTTGGTACGAGCCTCTCTTGTCCCTGGCTGATTGTGCTTGTCTAGCAACGAGGGGTTACGCAACCTTTTTTTCCCAACCGGGGGTAGGTACGCGTCGCTTTCTACCTGAGCGTGCGGAATATAAAAATACCTGCGAGTCGGCATTTAAAGTAGCGTAGACGACGCCAACGTGAATCTTCCCATCACGTGGGCTGCGCTGCATCCGAGGTATATTCAACTATATTCATGGCTCGTCGTTTCCTTCGAGGAGACATTGTCGCGTAGATTATGCAACGCTCGCAATCTAGCCCGAGACTCTTCCTTGATACTGTACACGGGAAGTAACTGAGCCACGGAACTGTCGATACCTCGCACGGTCCATGAATAACGTTGAATGGCAAAAAGTGATGCTTTGTTGTTGAGGGACAGAGATGGGCTACGTTTCATTTGTGAATGTATAGCAATTTATTTGCGACGTTTGTTCAATTGAACTGTCCAGTTTCTTCTTTTATATAAAAAATATATTTTTGGTTTATTGTGTTCAACGCTAAATCTACCGAGGTTTCATTAGTACATATTTCTACTGGAATCAAACAAATGTCTAATTTTACACACACTTTTTTCAAGTGAATGAAAAGATATTTCACGTGGTACTAAATTGAATAATGCGTGGAACAATCGTGTTTCATTTACATGTTGTGTATGAGAACTGTATACAAAAGTTTGGAAACGGTCATTTGACCGGTCTTGGTAGGTTTAGTGCTAATTAATAGAAAAAATTAAATGATAGCGGTTTGCTTTTTACAGTAACAGTATTATTTTTTCCCTAACATGTGGTAGTCTGACGTAAAATACAAATTCTGAAGGGAGCTCAAAGTTATGGATCAAGATGTTGGAGATTAAAATTGTGAGGCTATAAATATATAATTTGTTCTGGAATGTTCAACAAACGTACCCAATGTTCATTTTTATTTACCCAGTAATAAATAAACTGTTCGTCATTTGAAACTTCTATCTAGATAAGAGGCTATAGTGGATATAGAAAGTATTCGTACACTGATCAATTTCCAAAAATACTATGTAAAATTTATTAACTTATTTGTGATAAACAATGACATTCTACATATTCTCGGAAATCTCTAGAATAAATAGATTACAAAAAAAAAATAGCTATTTATCTAAGTTGCGAAATTAACAAGAAAAAAACAATTAATCGATAGAAATATTGAAGCAATAAGTATTCGCACAACTGTTTAAAAGTACTTTCCTGGTAATTTCATGTTTTCTAATTCGTACGAAGCAATAGATTAATGTGTTTATGTTATAAACTCTACTGTAAATGGTTCGTCATAAGAATCGTACAAATACTTGTTGCTTCTATACTTTTACCCACTTTTCGGATTTTTTTGTTAATTTCACAAATTATATTAACTAGTAAATGTTGTTTGGACTATATCTATCTTAGAGATTTTCGAGAATATGTAAAATATCATTGATTATAAAAAAAGAAGTTAAGAAACTACAATTTCATACAAAAGTTTTTTGAGAAATTGATCGGTGTACGGAATACATTCTACATCCACTGTATGTCGCTTTGATTACAGATCCTGTTCGAGGAAAGTCGACTTTTCCTGACAGTAACACCTGACCCGTTTCCGAAAATCGCTTTTCAATCGAGCCACTTTCGTTTTCCCCAGAAGTCTTCGTGCAGTACCCTAAAAAAAAAAGAGTGAAAAAAACACCCTTTTCGGAGCGAACACACGTTGACCCACGACCCCAACTACCTGCCTGCGGATACAAACATTTCCACGATGATTCCGGGGCGGCCCCTCGGGACCTTTTACACGGCTACTGTTCTTTAATGCGGCATTATATTGGACGCGTTATTAATGGATGCTGTTTCGAAGGTTCGACAAAGCCCTTTCCGTTAAAACGATCGAACAATCCTCCGCTGCCCTTTAATCCGTCAAATCGGAACCTAAGCGATCTCTAAGCCTTCCTTGTATTATTCCATAATGATCCCCTTGATGATGCAGTCTTTCAACGTGTCACCGTGAGTGATACTCGGTGTTTAATAATTCTTAATAGTTGCATTGTCCATGGAATAACCGAAACCACTAAAACTGTTGATAGAGAAGTAATGAAATTAGTAACGATGTAAAAAAATACTTAAAACCCATAGTATCCAAATAAAAATCTACTAAAGAGCCTCATCGCTGAATAAAAAATCGTCCCATGGGTCAAGAACGATCCCATTTCGTCCGAATTTCCAACATGGTTGAAACCCAGTAACGTAGATTAATCCCCGGCTACCGAGTCACGCTTAAAATCAATTGGACGCGGAAAGTGGTACGACGGTTTGGAGGTTCGTTATCGTGCGACCGTGGCATTACCACGAGCCATTTGGTAACCGGCTCGAGGGCTGGCGGTAGACGTCTCTGGTACCCAGTGCGCCCATGCACGGAGGACGGATATTTAATAACGAGCCAGTACGGCCGGATATACCGTTGTCGCCCCATATATTCCGGGTGAGTCGAACCCGGTGCCGTGGCTATATTTCGCGAGAAGATATTTCCAATTTGTCTTCGCGCACAAAGTGGCGCGCCCGTCCCTGAAGCCGACAGAGGGCGAAAGGAACGCAGCCGAGGGAGGTTGGCGGGGGGTGGATTGCGCGCGATGGTGTAGGTGGAGAACCAGCAGAAAGAGGAGAAATACGCCGGAGTAATGGTGGAAAATCCGTCGGCTGAATTGAAGCGAGACGTCGTGAAATTGAACAACGTATGTAATATATACGTTCGCGCGGGAGAGGCTTACGCGTGTAAGAAGATACGAAGAAACTGGATGGCTAGATGTATCCGGTTATACGAGCGCGTCGCGACGCTACATAGGCGCACACGAGAGCGCCCATTCGTGCATCGTACATAGGTTACGGGTGGTGCGAATAATTATCGGTTCGATGAGTCTCTTGTTAAAGTTTTCAGGACGAGGAGGTTTTGAAACATTGTAATTGTGGGTTTTAATTATGGATGCTTGGAAAATATCTTGAGGAATGGTCTCCTTTTTCGTTGGAAACTAGTACGAAAAGATTGTTGTATGAATTGATTGTTTGGAATTTGGAAAATGAGGCCCTATTTGGGGGAAATCTTTCCTTTTAGGGTGTCTAAGAATATGGTGTTATTATTGCAGAAATATGCGGTCAAATCCCATAAATATTCGTACCCTTTATGTCTATTGAAGAAGTTTGACTAAATTAAATAATAGTTGCGATATTACCAAATAAATATTTTTAATGAATAAGCTTATACCTGCATATATTTACACAAATATACACTCAGAAATATTAAACCTGCCATTTAATTTAAAGAAATTTCTTCAATAGACATATAGTAGGTACGAATATTTATGGGTCTGACTGTATATTCACAGTCTACTCTAAGCATTTTGATTTAAATCATCATGGAAACTATATATCGATGCACAAATAAGTGTAAGATTATCAATACCGTTGAATCCAAATATCTACCATCTCCTGATATAAACTCAAACTCAGTTCTGAAGAATGTAACAAGATACGTGATGGTTAACATTGACACAGTCGCCCACTTTGAAACAAACTCATGGGATATATGCGTGTATCATACGCACTATAGAAGGGAGCGCTCATAGGGCGTCAAATATTTGCACCACTTCAACAACCAGGTAGATACAGGATACCCCAATACCGCACCGTTTTCGAGTGCGATAACCAATCTGACAAAACGCGACCCGACCTCCAAAATGTGACTTTTCAGGGACACGCATTTTTTTTCCTTTTATTGTCATTAGAACAGAGAGCAGCCGTGCCCTTTCTCGCTTTTTCACGGCCCATATAACTCGTTCGTATCTGCATATGCAGTAAAATCGAATAAAAGAATCGGGAAGAAGGACATCGATAATCGCGATTTATTGCGACGTTATGCTGCTCAACCATGGCAAAATAAGGTAACATCGCACACGGAAGAGACGCCACGGGTCTAAAAGGCCCCGTAAAACGCATACGATTACCCTCGAGTCATCGAGGATGCGCTCTGAGCTTTGTCGAAAGGGTTAAACCCAGCGACGAGTCCTCCTATAAATCAGCATCCACCCTTTTGCTTTTTATTAATCGACCGTACGATTTCGAGTTGCGCGAAAATAGTCGCACTTCGGGATGGAACGGTTCTCCCGTGGTATTATTGTTTACAACAATACGGCGGGTGTTATTTTCAACATCGTTTTCACACGATGTTTAGGTTCAATACATAGATTTTTTGTTATCGTGGAGTCAGGACTACTTCGAGTGTTGCGTGATTAGAAATGTGTAATGATTCATCAATGTAATGGATACCGTTCAGAAAAAAGTGCACTTACTAAATTTGAAAGATTAAAAATATTTCAAGCTATGCAATACAGGTTAATAAAATTGTATTTATGATTTATGATTTATTTAGGCTCAGAGAATACGCATACATAAAGAGTTTATTTTCACTATTATTGTAGATTAAAGCTACTGAACAAAGCCTCACAGCGAGTGAAAAACAAAGTTCCGATACCTAAAAACTTGAGTTATGATGTTCATATTCACACCGCCATTCCATAGGCAAATATTTATTTAAAAATGTCTCGTGCAAAGATATTTTTGAAAAGCTAGTACGGTGATGAAAGAAACGTGATGATACCGAGCATATAAATATGATAGCTTCGTCGTACTGAAAAGGACTAAGGAAAACTGGGAGAGAAAAGGCGATGCGAAAAAAGATTCTGGAAGTAACGTATTCGAGTTGCTACAACGAGAATGCTTATTTGAATATCCCGCCTATCTTGGATTTTATTCTTCCTCTCCGAGCGTTTTTCCCGCATAGTTCCTACGTTTCGTTGTTTGCTTCCAATACCTAACGCAACATCGCTCTGTTAACGGGCGTTCGTTCATGCGTGGCAGCCATGCGCGCGTGCGTGGAATCGTTTAGCATGGATGTATCGAAATTAAAAGAGTTCCTTGGAGTTTGTTAAATAAAATAGCATTGGCAAGGTGTCAGCTAGACGCTCCACTTTATTTTAAAGTGCAGAGAGATTAAAATAGTAGATAAAAAATATTAGATAGAACCTGACAATCATAACTTGATAGGATTAACATACATTCTTACGCAAATTATCGTTTTAAGAATAAATCATAATTCTTCTGTTGTAAATACAACCACTGAGACATTTGTCTCGATAAAGAATTCATTTTTCCATTTTGAAGGATTTAGTGTCTCTTAGGAGACGCTTCGCCGGAGAGTAACGCGAATAATCAGCTATCGTCTTTAAAGAAAGCATATAATATCCAGCATTTGACTGGAATGTTGCCCAATGAAAACGACGCGCTTAATAACTGCGAGTGACTGGAGACCAGAGAGAGAAAGAGGAAGAGGGTGAGCAGAGCAACTTGTTGCATAATAACGTAGAACGAGATGTTAGGGGTGAGCTTGGTCCTGCGCGATGGTCGCGCTTGCGCGTCTTATTTTCTCGTCCTTAATCCAGATAACACTTTGGGATCCAATTGGAACAAATACCTGAAGTTCATACAATTGAATGGTAACTCTAAAATATCCAGCATAAAATATTACTCATATTGAACTACTATGTTTGTAAATAAAGGGACCTTGAATATATAGAATGTTTAAAAATAAGTAATATCAACTAATGTATTTATAATGAATGTTGTGTAATAATAATAAATGATAGTTTTTATAAAATATCACAGTATCCCGTTAGTCATATCCATTTACAATTGTGAAACAGTTCCCAATCGGAATCTAATTTAGTGTACGTTTTCTAATCCAAAAAGTGAGCTTGGAATTTAGAATAAAAAATGAAGAATAAAATCAATACATCAATATTGTTGCTTATTTTATGTTTTAACTTTATCTTTCAAAGTCATCTCCAGGATATCAGGACCTAAATTTATTTTATAAGTCCATTAATGAAATTTAACTGTAACATCTGTAAATTCTGAAAAAACTTGTAAAACCAAAGAGTCAAAAAATAAATATGTTCTTTAAGATGCCAAAACCATCACCCTTTAAAATATAAAAATCTCAAAATAGAAATTCATTTACAAAATTTGAATCTCAAGCTCATTTTCTCGAATTAGAAAAATTGCAGAAATTAATTAAAGTGTTTCGACAATATTATCTCGCGGTTTAGGGTTAAAACTGAACCACGACCTGGCGCGAAACTAATATTCACGGTCCAGGGCTCGCGGGCACCCGAACCGAAATACTTTTCGCGCGACGCCGAGGGAAAGAACGCTAAAACGAATTCCCGATGTTCGGAATCCCTCGAAGAAGAGCCTAGACGTTCAGACTTGCTCTTGCCAGCGAAACGTGGGTAGAGGTGTCGTTCCGTTATCCTGCGGGATAGAGAACGGAAGGTAGAAGGACGTAAAGCAGGCCAGACAGGAAGAAAAGGAAGAAGGAATAAAGAGGAAGGAGCCGTAGGAAGAGGGACGTGGCATGCGATTAGCGTTTGATACCGCGTGCCAACGTCCTGAGGGTTGGGAGTAGGAGCAGACAGCCAGACAGACGTATAATTTCGGGGATAAGATCTAAAACATTGCTCCGACCTGCCACAGACGGAGACCGAAATGCCGGCAAAAGGGGTTCGCGGCACCATGTGTGAAACGGGATACAAGCCAAAGTGCCGTTTACCAAAAAGGAAAAGAAAAAGGATTTCATCTTTTATCCCCCCCGAGCCTCTGACACGCAGCTTCGGTTTAATTACGCGGAATCGCTTGATTTATCGAGTTCCGATGCCTCCCACACGATCTGTTCCGTGCATGAACAATGCTGGGATTATGCAAAATTGCTGGAAGTTATGATAATATTGCACGACCAGAAGAATGATTGAGATCTAAAGGTAGTTTTGTCCCCCTGGGAAGGAATGCATGAAACAAATTTTGTTGGAATCCTCTTCAAGGTATTAAGTTTATAAAAAGAACTTTCAAATAAAATAATATTTCAAAGAAGGCATCTGTAAGAATATATTACGTAATATAAGACAAGATGTAAGTCGCTTGACTTCGTGACTTTAAATTTCTAGTAAATTGAGCGTTGAAATGGAGGTTACGTAACGTCAAGAGTGAGTGGTAATTCGTGATGTAACCCAGAAGGAGGTGACACTTTGCGAAATGAAAATTTTCATATGGAACTTCATTTCTGAGAAAGTTCTGTGAGTGACAATGGTTTCAGCAAACATTATATGGTATGATAAATGAGTGCAAGAGATGCTACATCATACAATTATTTAATGAAGTTTAATATACCACGTAAATATTGCAAATATATTAGAATTGATTATAGAATGTATGAATATATCACAACCACTTTATTTCGTGACACAAGAATGAATTTAATAAAGAGTTTTCGACTTAAGGTCGATTCAGACATTAAAAAAACTATTTACACTTAACAGACACCGACCTGAACGTTCCGTCAACGGGAATAGTGTGAATAGTTTCATTAAAACGCGTGTTTTAATGTTTTGTCATGTCAGTGCCGGTATGTGTCGTTGCCGGAACGTGACGGTCCGTGTCGTATAGTCTGAATTGACCTTTATTCTGTTGTAAAAAGACCATCACGAGTTCAGCGTTGCTTGTCAATTGAGATATGAAAATTGTTTAGAGTGATGAAAATGAAATAGCCAACAATTTGCAACAGAAATGGATCGAGTACTCTATTATACACACGATAATGAATGAAAATAATCCACCAATGTAGCTCACAAATACTCCACTTGAAAGGATATTGAATTTCTGCTCTTTAATTTAACAAGCTTATTAACCATTTCCTCCTAGTACAATATTATATTTTGCTAAAAATTTCAAAATAATTTTTCCCGATTACAGGATCCCCAACCACCCCTTTCGCACAAAGTACAATGTGTGAAGTATACCAAACACCCGAATAGGGAAGCTCTGCGTAACACGCATAAAACATGGCGAACAAAAGAAGGTACAAAGGATGAAAAAAAAAGAGGAAGCGTCAGGGAAAGAGCGGCATATCAGCGGGTCATTAAACACAGATAGGGTCAACCCACTGCATATGTCGCGCCCCGTCTCTACTGGCTGTCTGTCGGGCTGGCAGACTGGTTAGTTAGTTAGCATGTATGCAAAGCCTGCCCAGGTAGAGGAAGAGTCGCTCTGATTATTTATGTGCCCGTACCTTCCCGTTTTTAACCCTTCTCTGTCGTCGTTCTCTCTTCTTTATGCGTTATGGGGCGAGATACCAAGCGACGCTTGGAGGGGAGAGAGAAAGAACAGGGTGTACCAACCGACGGGTCTCCCGGTTGCTTTTTATAGATAGTAAAAAATATTATAATCTATGCTTCGATGGAAAAGAAAAATATAATTCATTATTCGACCTGGCGTACAATGGGAACGACAACGGGGTGCCCCGCAGGGTGAATTCCGCCCGCCTTCCGGGAAGGAAAAAGGGTTGAGAGATAAAAAGGGTGCCCAACGCCGAAGAAGAAAAAATACGTGGCTCAGAACTAAGGAACCGTGGATTTCATCTTAATCGTCTTCCAATGCTTCGTTCATTAATTAATTGGATTTAAGAATTCACTTCTCGATGTTTCATACGTACTTCTCCAAAGTAAGACAATATAGTTGACTTTTATTGAACATTTTTTTATATTAAAGGAAGTGAATGCTAAATGAAGAATGTATTCAAATATAAATTACTTCGTAATTAAAAATTATAAAATATAACATCGATTAATACATAATTATAAGATATGAAGTATGTTACAATTTTCACAAGATTCTAATAAAGATTGAAAATCAACAATATATTTTTATCGCGTCTTGAAGTCCTAGCTACCCTTGGTTTCTTCAAAATTTACAACTCGTGCGTAGAACCTACGTACGATGTTGTTCGACCATCGTAATTACACATGCAGAATATACAATGGAAAGTGGAGGGGCGAAAGGGTTAAAGGGGGTAGTGAGAGAGGGGGTTTGATGAGTGCAACCGGTGTCTTTCTCCCCACCTTCTGTCCCCAACAGCCGACAAAACGGCCTCGCGGATTCCTGTCACCGGAAACGTGTCAGTTTAACACGAAATCTCGATGCAGGAAGACCGACAGTGACATCGATAGTGAGAAACTAAAGAGGAAGATCAAAGAACGGAGCGAATTTTTGTCTTGTGTAAAATCGTTGGTACATATGTGAGTAATTACAAAAAATCAACGATTGACAGTCGCTAATAGAAATTTTCAATTTAATTATAGACCACCGTTTATTCGTGCGCGCAGTTTTGTCAGGAATTATCGTGGTTTCGAATATGTTTATTTATGTGGGAATTCACTGATCAGTATTCATTATTTGTAAAAATTAATAAGAAATTATGTGAAGAAATATGACATTCATCTCGGTTGTGCATGATGAAATTAATATGTTTCTTGAATTTTCTAGAGTATAACATGTATGTATTGTTTAATATACTAATTTAAAAGATCTATGTAGGTTTTACTTCATAATTCAAAATCTTTCACATCGTAATAAAACGGAAAATGATTGTATATTATATATGGTGAAATAATAGAAATTAATAGAATAAATAACAAACTATCGATTCATAAAAATCGTATCTGTTAGTATCGATCGTTATATTGATTTTATAATTTCTGAAGAGGATTGTGGATCGTTAATCGAAATATAGAAGCTTCAACTTAAGTCTCTCAATAATATGTTGTTGGTGGTCCAACAAACTCATTTTAAGACATTGATTTCTAAAAATCATTGATGAAGAATTCGATGATAAACAATTCAAGTAACGACTAAAGTGAATGATCTACTTTGCATCACAGCTGTAAACGTCCTCTGGGATATTCCCCTCGGAATATTCCAGTTTCTAAATTAAAGATTCCGTTTCCGCTTCAACTCAGCCATAATGCGTTTATCAATTTCTGCGCCTCGTTCTTCGCCCCGCCCACAAGAAAATCGTATTTATTACTCGCGCAAAAGTATAACCGTTTAGCTGGCGTCTCGTGAACATCGCGAATGCTCCAATACTCCAGAAGCAGCGGAGAGCAACTGCCAACATCGACTTTAATATCGTTTCCCCGCAATCTGGTTGAATTTGCAACTCCTTGAGAAGGTTTTTCATTTTTTTTTTTTTCGAATCAAGAAAATCGATTACTTCTTCTTTTGCATATACTGTAAATGTATACTGGGTAGCATGTATCGTGATTAATATTATAGTTAAATCGAAATATGAAAGAAGTTATGAAGGTTTAAGACGGATTAAGAGTGAGTAGATAACCTGAAAATAAACTTTAAAAGTGATATTGCGAAGTGATTGACATCATTTCTGATCAATTTATCAGTCGAGTTCAAATTATACGTAAATATTGAATATACGACTTTCTATTGGCACTGATATGTTGATAATAATATCAACAATTTTTCCATGGTCCATAGTGGAGTATGTTAATAAGAAACTTTTGTTTGAAAAGAAAGTTTTGTATATCTGTAAAAAAAAAGTTCTTTCTACTCTTGACGATTGCCAACCATCGAACTCATGTTAACAATCGAAGAGAACTTGTGATAAATAATCACACATTGGTACATCTATCTTAGTAAATATTTGACACTTTGTAATACAACTGTGTCAAAACACCAATTAAATATCAATATATCAACGTGAAAAGGGAGGAATTATATAGACCTAGTATCCTGGAAAAAAATTTATAAAAACTACCCCCTTCAAAACCACGTTTTGGAATATCTATTTTCATTTTGTTAATCGTGACATACATATCGAACAAATATTTTCATCAATTTTTCTAGACGTAACAGTAAGAAAATAATTGTGACACACTCACCCTCGGTGATCGTCGCGCGAAATCGTCTGGATCTTCCGGTTCGGTCAATCGTCGCGTCGAATCTTCTTCGCGGAAGGCAACGTGATACGCGAGGGATCGATCGATCCGTTCCAGTGCGGCTCTATCTGGCAGGAAACGAGAGGCCGCATTAATTTTCAAGTACACAGGGGGAAGATGGGGGTAAATAATAGCGAAAGTGGGGGGGGGGGGGCGGAGCGCGGCACGGGCGTAGGAGAAAGTGAAAATGAATGAGAAGGAACGGAGAGGAAGGGATGATGATTAAGAGCGCCGGGAGGGTTGGTCGCGGAGAGGTGGTTGGCGGTGACGTAATTAATTCGAGACGAGGGACGGTTAACGTACCGCCAGAGGGAAACAATCAGCTGTCGGCTACCCTCGGAGACACTTCGTGCCTTGGTCGTTCTCAGAAACGAGCAAAACTCTTATCTAGGTCGAAATTACGAATTAATAACAAAGCTTGTTATTTAAACGTCCGTTGAATTTCCTTATCGTGCACATGTGCTATATACTTACATAATTTCAAGTGTGTGAATAACAAAAGAAGATTCTACAACCGACAGGCAGTTAACAATTTTGAATTTACTATCCTTCCCATTGTCAATTCTTGTTTTTCACGACACATGAAATTACATAAATATTTTATACATGGAAACATCGACGAGGATATTCAATAAAATTCGAAGGTACTCGTCTCACAAAAATTCAAATTCGAATTCGTTAGTATCTTTCATCTCTCGTCTCACCGCACCGTGTGCCTATCGGTCGCCTAATTATATAAATAAAAATTTTGCCCGTCTCCGGTCGTCGCGAACGTGGACGAAAACAAAACGTCGGTTCGCGGATCGGGTTAGCTCCCGACGCGTAAATATTTGAACACTGAACTGTTGGCATAGCACGACTCTCGATATACGTAAACGACATGGAAAAGCAGACTCCGCTCGAAGTTGCCATCCTCGAGGTGAAACTATTTTTAAACTATTTTCGAGCATCGCCAGCGACAGAGGAGACGTTTCCAACTCACTGGTCTGAGAAGCTACCGGAGGAGAATCATTTTCAGAAGCGGAAGTTTCACATCACTTTGCGAGAGGAGAGTATGCTTCGAAGCTTGAGAATGATTTTCGTGCAATTTAATACGAGATATTCAGTGATTTGTACGCGAGTTCGAGCAGCCGCGGAATTGTATCCGCGAGCCTTGAGTCAGTGGGATGCCCATGGTTCGCGAAGAAAAGAAGGGAAGGACCGATGTGTCAGGACGAAGGCGTAGGAAGGACTGAGAGTGGATCCGGGACCGAATCCTGCCATCTCGAAGGACCGTCCGACGGGAACTGTACCGTCGAACGTTGCGACGCCGGCGTCTGCGTCCCATCTGCCTATATATACATACATAACATATATCTACGTAGGACGAATAAAAGCGTGCATGTACGGATTGTATAATATAATATTTACATGTACGCGGGAATATATTCGGGAGAATGTGGGAGACTCTACACACGCCAATCAAATTCTAGAGAAAAATATTCTTGTTTTCCTGATTCCGTCATCTTGTTATCGAGTTACATAAAGTCAACGCGTTTTCCTTCTCCTTGCACATACTTCGCGACTGCAGTTGCATTCTGAGGGAGAGTAATTTCATAAACAACGCGTAATTGACGTTTTGTATTGTTCTCGATTCTTGATCACTTTTTTTTTTTAACTCGTACCTGTCAAAATTCATATAAATTCATTTAATCGTTGGTGAATGATTGGTTACTCTATCTGACAAACAGTTTTGTAGAGATCGTAGATCTGATTTCATTTTGTAATCAATTTAAAAACTCGGCCAATTAATTTATTCATCGTTTCTCTTTCCTGTATGGGCCAAATAAAATACGCTTTTTAGCACAGTGATCGGTTAAGATTCCTAAGAGCAAGTAAATTGTATCGGAAGGATTTTGTTATACCTTTACTAATTTGTAATAAACAAGAAAGATTATTTTCGAAGAATCAATGGAGAACCAAAAATAATAAAAAGGGGAAAAATGATATTTCTAATAATCGAAGATCCAAAATCTATCGGCGTTTGCGAGTGTTTTTCGAGTTGCAGCTTTTCCCAAGAATCACCCTCTCGACGCAGAGCACACCGCCTTTCCGCCCCCGTGACACGACGCCCCAGGAGAGCGTCGCGGCGCCTCTCCACGCAGGCGTCAAGATGGCTGCCGCTTCTCGCCTCCATCCAGGCTAGATTCTCCTTCGTTTAACTCGTACCAGTAATTAATAAAACGTCGCTAAGTGCTTTCGTGCCTCCCGTGCTCTCGCGTGGAAGATCCTCAACGAAACAGGAACGTCCACAGTGTTTCTAATTCACTATAGTTCGAGTGAGTCTTAAAATAGACGACTAATACGAAAGGTGAAGTGATTGTTTTCGTTGATAAAATCCCCGATTTCAAGTTTTTCCCATTTTTATAAACAGTAACCATTTGAGACGTAATCAATGTTTTCTTTTTTCCGTCAAACAAAGAAGCAAGCAAAGAATACGCGTGTCCGAGTTTCTCCGATTAATTTGTGAGGAATATGGTTGTTTTCACCGATCAATAATTCGCGAAGGATGAATCCACGTACAATCTTGAAGAACAGTGACCTAATTTCGCGGAAGACACTGGAAAGCTTGTTTTAGTTCTTTGCGAAGTGTTGACCTAATGAGTAATTTATTTAACAACGTCTTGACGTTTGCGTGAGTTAGTTAACTGTAAATGTTGTCTTTGAATGTTGTCTCCTGTAATACGGTCTGTTATGCTAGGTTCGAAATTATGGGAACTTGAATGTAACCAGTATGGATTGAATGGATGAATAAAATTTGGAATACCGTGGTTTGACAAATAGCAAATATATTTTTTTTCGTACAGTATGTACTGTGATTGAATGAAAAATTTCTTAAATTGATAAAATAATTTTAGGGATAACCTTTCACCTAAATTTAATCATCAATGCAATAGAGTCTTTAGAATCTATATTTTCTCAGAAATAAAATAACCAAAGCTTCTTGCCACATTCACAGCTTAAATAAATTAATTAATTCTCTGCTCGAACGATTTCTTCGAATCCTCAACAAGCCTGCTAGCCATTGAGTTTCGAAATGAATGTAAATAAAGCATAAACTCGTGCTCACAGTTCTGGATAAAGCCAGAAGGCAGTGGTATAACGTTCTTCTAAAATTAATATTTATACCTAAGAGTGCGATTCCTTTCTTGAACGTCGAACGATCGATAGTGGCGTACTCGATGCTTTAGGGGTTCCAACATATACACTGTGTACTATAATCCATTGTACAATCAACAATGAAGTTATTCTTCATAAAATAATAAATTGAAAATGTGGAGTAAAATTTTGTTCTAGGAGGATTCATTTGAAAAATAATCGATATTGAACAGAACTGAAAAGTAGTAAAAAGCATATTGCATAGTACAATTTCTAAGCCAAACTTTAAATACTCAAAACATTTTCTAATAGAAAAAGTGTTCCAGAAGAAAAAGTGTTGACCCTAGAAGTCGCCATTTGAACTTCCCCAAACAAGAGCGCGTTTGCCCCGCGAACTTTCAAATCCATTTATCACGAGAACGAATCCCTGTCTAGAAAAATGTTATTCCACGCTTTCGACTCATTTTTAGCTAAAGAATCATCCTTCCCTCGATTGCACACCAAATTACGAAAAACATTCTGCTACAATCAAGCATCCAGCAAGAAGGCGTTACTATAACCAGTACACATCCCTTGCATTATCCAGATTACCCAACACAATAATCATCCAATGACTTCCAGTAGTGTAATTACATCTCATCTATATTCAAAGCATCGGGCACCACTCGACACTGCACGAGACAACTCCGAAACATCCTCGTTTCGTATCGAAAAAGAAAACAGCTTGTTTTCCACCGATAACAAAGATTACTTTGCAAGCCAAGTACAGCAGAACAAAATGAACAGAAAAAAAGAAATCGTCGTTGAAACGGCACTTCATTAAAGCGGAGAGACGACTCGACTTAACCCCTCGCCGATGAAACTGACTCACATCGCGCAGCCGGCTGGGCGTGTATGCAAATCGCTCGCGTGGGGTTCTTCCTGTTTCTTTCTCTCTCGTACCACGACGGATGGACGCGATTTTCTCTCTTTTTCCGCGGTCTCTCCTTCCCTTGACTTTCTCTTTCTATTTCCCCCCTGCGCACAGTGCCCCATAGCGAAGAAAATACCGATTGGTGGGGTCGAACGAGGAAGCTCATTATTTCGTTTTTTTTACCAATCGTGACAGGGGCACTGGGTCCGATTTGGCGGCCATCATGCGCGCATACCCCACCACCGAGACGACCCTTGATTGTTTATAAGGGTGTAGTTTACATCGATGGGCGGTCCGGTTCGGTGACCCCTGCCTGTAACACGAATTTAGCAAATACCGCGCCGTGATCGCGTATTTTTTCGTGACCTATGGATTCCACCTCGGGAGGCAAACTATCGCGTTGTAATCGCGTTAAGAGGCGTCGATTTCATCTTATTCTTGTTTGGGTGCCTCGATCGAGATCCCTGTGAACGCAGGATGCTTGATAATGTGGGAGAACAGGTGACTGGCGTACCTGGAGTTCGATCAAATAATCAAGGAAACGGAGAAGAAACTAAAAACTTTCTTATAGGATTTTTAGATTCAAACTTACGTGCATCATGTTGTACATGTTTGAAAACATTTAACCCTTTGCGCTCGAGGGATGTCTCTCAGTCAACTTCAGTTATTTTACAATTGGTGGATGAGAAAAGAAATATATTTGTTACAATATTCTCCTTCATCACAGAGTAAACTATTAAAAATTGAGAACTTTGAATTAACTTTTGTTCCAATACATTAAGAAAATTCGTAATTAATTTGAAAGGATGTTCCCACTCCTAGAAACTTCATATCGCACTAAACATTTATATCGCACTTTCGAGTAACCAAACATCCCCATTCTATACTCTATTCTACAACAATGAGTCAGTAAACATCCCCTAACTGCTTCTGAGCAGTCCTGCATAACAGATAGCTTGTTCCTCAAACGTTATAAATATTAATCTTGTGCGGTCGAGAGGTTACTCTCCGTCACATCTTAGCGCGATGCAGTAACTCGAGCGGTGACTCACGGTCACCACTAAGTTTGACGGAATAAATCAACCAACAACAATGTCTGTTTAGGTTTAATTTCTTTGGAAGTGTCAATAAAATGGTTGTAGGTGAGATAAAGGTGACAATATTTTCAAATCTCAAATTACTTAACAATCACGAATTGGACAACATCTTCAAAGTCAATTTAAGCTTAGCATTCGTGGCAACAGAATTCATTAAAGGCGATCGCACATGGACTCAACTGATCAGTTTCAAATCACTCTGAAACTAGTTGCATGCGGCCTTAGATCTAGGTAAAACAAAGATAATGAAGTAGGTAAAACAAAGAGCGCAAACGGTTTGCAACACTAATTTCAAAAGGCCTCGAGTGCAAAGAGTTAAAAAGGTTTGTCGACAGTTGAAGTACGAATATTCATGTGTTTGAGTATAATCATTACATCTACCCTTCCGATAAAGTGTGAATACACACAACTTAAGGAAAGTACATCATGTTTCAAAACATAGAAGCACTCCAAACGAAACAATTTACAGGAGGTTGAATCGCATACGTTCCGGAAACGAAACCATTTTAGTTTGGCGAATTTTATCTCACTTTCGCAGCAGTGTCGTGGATGAACAGTTTCATCATGCCCCGCAGATATTCATAGGGGTAGAAAGAGAGTAATCGTTTGATAAACGCAAGTTCGCGCATAGGAGAGAAATCGTTCGATAAATCAAATCAGAGAGTCATTGTACCCCCGTAACCTCAGGTAGGCTAGAATGGATGCACGTGAGCGCGAGAGAGGAAGAGGACGTAAGACCAGGGGGGGGCTGCGAGGAAAAGCAAGCAGGGAAAGAGACGGAAGAGCGTGAGAATGAAAAGCGCGAGGAAGGATATTCAAATTTCGTACCCTCGTTAGCCCCGAAATTCTCAATGTGCAATAATTTATCATCGGGCCCCGCTGAGGTGAGCGTCCGCACAATGCTGACTACCTGCATGCATAATTTATGCCGATGATTTTCAAGGAAGCACACGGGCCCCAAGAAGGAAAGGGTTGCCTTCCCAGGGGCGTAGTCTTGCTGCCCAAATCACTTTCCAGTTGGAAAATTTGCAACGTTGATTTTTTTTTAAATGTGGGCACGAGCCAGTTTGTTTTTAATTCGAGATATTCGAGTCGTAAATTGTAATTGTTGTTATCATTAACTTGATTTTTTGGAAAAAGTGACTTCTGTTATTTTCAAAATAGACACATGTTAACAATGGAAATTTTCATTGAAATTGATCGAAAACACTTTGGTCTGAAATAAAGTTGGCCCATCGCTCATTTCCTTTCAATTTTGATTTGGGTTGCATTTCATGGTTGTGTCAAAAGATAATAGTTGCGAGAGATTTTTGTGTTGTTAATTGAATAGTCTGAAAATTTGATAGTCTAAGGTAAGTGCACCTTGTTTTTTACACTATCTTATAATCGACATTTACATTCACTTCATTTGTTTTATTTAAAAAAAAAAAACTGCATGCTTTAAGATTATTGACTTTGACACACTCTCGTTATAATTTTAAACATAACAGCGACAGACGTGAAAATGCCAAACGTCAAATCCATTGAAAGATTACAATGATTTTTTGCAAAACTCCAAACACATTCGTTTTAACTTCATAAACAAATGTAAAAATAACAATTATCACATTTGTCTTTCCTCTATCGAATACTAACGCATTGATACACTAATAACTGGAACATTATTAGTCGATTACTTGGTGACATTTTTTCCTCAAAAATGCACATAAGATAAACTGATAAAAAAGAAAAGTAAAACATACTGACGATTGACAAGAAATGTGCGCATAATGGAGACACTTATACGCACTCCTAACAACTCTTACAAAATTAAAAAGCAATTGTTTCTTAATCAAAATATTTTATATCTACGAGTTTGTTCCTTCGATCGGATAGTTTAGAGCCAGATGTCGTACAGCACTGGCCTAATTCGGTTGCCCTCTTCCGGATGGGCCATTGTCAGGTAATATGCATATACCCTGGAACACGTCACAGGCATGTACCTGCCGATCGAGAAAGGAGCCGTCAACCCTTTTTTATTCCATCGAGCGAAGGAGAGACCTCTTTTTGTGAAGCCCGAAAAAAAGAGAGAGCGTAGTACCTCTGACTCGGATGCGAGCAGACCAACCCCCGTGGTCCCATCCTGCTTTTTCATGGTGAAAAGACGCCCGATGGGGGTCGATTCAATGCTCTTCTAATTATATGCAAAGATGCACGAAACTACCCATGTACCGTTGGGATTACATAAGAAACCGAACGACGTGCTTACGTAACGTACAAATCATATCCGGAAACGCGGTTGTGAATGTCGAGTGCGTTCAACGAAGGATAACTCCGATATTCCTTGCTGCTGCTACGGAAATGGGATTACGTCTCCTCCACGTTCTATGAAAATTATTATTAATCATTCGTTGTTTATTGGCTCATCTCACGAGTCTACAAGAACTCAACTACACGAAATTTTGAACTAATGAATAAATCAAAAGAGGTCCTCTTTTTCATTCTGTATTATAGTAGGTACTATGAATTTTGAGCAAAAAGGTATAGTACTTTTCATTTCAGAATGATAGAAAAGAAAATTTATAGTTTCTATTGGAATTTTCACTTCTTTAGTATGTTTTTAAAATACTGTTAAATAATACGTGTTTATTTGTTAAACGGTTTAACTGAATCGAAGTACATAATTAAATAAAACAGTATCAAAGTATCTATGCGTATTATCACATGTAGTACATCATAAAATAAAAACATTTTTAAGCAACCGTCCAGAATATTAAAGCTCCAACAAATAATACTGCTGTTGTCGTGATTGTCTTTCAAATATAATTTTAACCATTTCAGACCTGGCGTCCACAATTGAGAACACAAAATTTAATAAGACTCGTACATTACCGACACTATCGTTTAGGGCGGATGTCCTTATTTATGCACATGAAGAAAGACCAGTTTTCCTGGAAAACTACAATATTAGGATTTTAAAAAATTTTTCCATACTAATTTTAATTTAAGTTTAGCCTAAAAATTAAATTACATTAGTATCAGAAAAAAATCGGGTCTGAAACAGTTAATGAAATTTTCAAAAAGTATGGAAAATATTCTTAAAGAAATAGCTTCCCTTTGATTACTTTTCTCCTGTGCACAACCTAATTACAAAAGAAACAACATAATTATATTTGGCAACTACCTATTTTTAAACAACGCTTCAAGGAAAAGAACGGCCAACCACGCTACAGGGGTACGCTCGACTTCAGGCGGCAGATTATCATCAATATTCTCGGAATCGATTCGATACAATTGAAAATCGAGCCCCCTCGCAAAAATTGGCAGTGATCTTTCCTTCCCACCCGCTTATTTTCTCCGCTATCGCCATTTACCAAGCTCCGCGTCCTCGTCGAACCTTATCCCCGCGTTGCTCTCGTCTTCGTCCCCCATGCGCCGACGATCGTACCTCGACCACCGAATCATCGTGCATCTTCGCCAGTTTTCTCAGCTTATATACGTACATACATAATATATTACGCGTATACAAGCGCAGCCTGGCTCACACCGACGCCGCGCCACCGACGTAGCTACGCGATAGAGAGGGAGGAGGTACTATCGATGCATATATGAGTTATCGTCGGGGCCCAAATTGCTTGCCAACCGGTGATGTAGAGCCCCGGGCCGAAGATTTATTTCTTCAGGGTGGTGGGACACGGAGCGGGAGAGGGGGTTGGATTCTCTCGAAACCAGAATCACGACGCGCGGTGCAGGAGTGGCGTAGATTCCCGCGCGCGTGGAGAAGACCTCACCTCGCGGAGACCTAGTCGAGCTTCAGTATTACATTCTCTCGGTGACGTCGGGGCCAATTTCACGAAAGTCTCTTTTCCCACCTTGTGACGGGGAAACGGTTGACACTTTTGGTTTAAAACTCTTAAGTCCGGCCCGATCGAAGAGATCGAAATGGAAACGGAAATCTCTGTGTGCTGATGGACGTGGGGGTTAATGGCGAAATTAGCTGTGATTGCGTTGTTTGGCGAGGGTGGATCGAAGGGTGGAGGGATGTAGATCGGATGGTCGAGATACAGGTGTATTTGGAACTGTTAAGACCCTGTTGTGTGGTAAACGAAGAAGACTTCATATATTTAACCCTTTGAGTGCCAAGGAGCGATATGTCCCTCTTTCATAAACTTGCAAATAGGGAAAAGAGCGATATATAGCTGCTCGAAGCTGTGAGTGCTATAACTCATCAAAAAATCAATTTTGCTTTATGAAAATAACGTCAATATCTAACAATTAACAGACAATAAATTGTGTTTATTTACAAACAAAATTCAAGTTCAAGTTTTTGTGAATATATTTGCTGTATACAAATCTATTTCTTGTTGAACCTGTAACGTTTTATTTTTATTTTGTTTTTAGTAATAAAGGAAGTCTAATATGTTTTTAGTATTGTGGGAAAATGTCATGAACCTTTAAATAAAATTGACCGAAATATACATTTTTATTTACAATCATGCATCTTTGCTTAAACGTGTCTGACATTTCTCGGATATGTACGAAAATTTTCTCTGGAACTCAAAGAGTTAACTGTACTAGAGCTTATTCTTGAAGTGCACAGTGCAAAAAATTTATAACGTCCCGTGGATATTTCTGCTCTGCAACCCTTCTAAATAAAATGTATTGTACCTTATGAAGTGTTCAAAAATTAATATTTTGTAGTAATCCTTTGCCTCTCAATACACCTAAGATGTCTAATTCTAACGTTATCTAATATAGATATTCCTATTTTGCAACCCTTTTTAATAACATGCGTGTACACCCTATAAAATTCCCCAAAACTGGCATTCTATGCATCTACTTGTCAATTAAGGTGTCTGTTTGTAAATGACAAAATTAGCGATGAGAAAAAAATTGTTTAGCCGAGATAGTCATGGAAGCGTGGAGAAAATGCAGAATGTCGGTCTTTCTAGAAAAATTGCGCGATACATCCTTCCGTGAGTGTAATACCACGGATAGCGGCCTTTGATGTCGTCCTTGAGGAATTCAGCAATACTGGCGGGGAATATCGATATTCCGTGGCTGTATCGCACGAAATTTCAAGCATGGCCGAGCCGTTTGATGACAAACGCACCCTCGCACGCAGGGGGTGGAAATCGAAATGCGCCCACCCCGTCCGTCAGAGGGGGACGAATTCGACCAATTGATGGGTTTTGGGGCTGATGTCGATCAATCGGCAAACTCGTATCTCAAAGTCAGCGGCCATTCATATTCCACTGACCTTGTTTGTTCGTTGCTTGCTTTATCGACGAATCGAATTTTTTAATCCAACCTCCGCCCGCAAGAGCAACAACAACACTGTTTTCACGGTGGGCTGTAATAAAAATCGGTTTTTAAAAACCGCGTTACGCGTACACGTTTCGATTTCTCTATTAGGTTAACTGATCAGGCGGTATCCTTGAAAATACCTAACTATACTAATTTCATTTATTATACTATTTTGTTTTAGTTTTAGAAGTACGGGTGCCATTTATGGTATTATTTATCGAAATAAAGTCTTTGTTTGTTAATGCTCTCAATACTGCTCACTTTTGTTTTGTACCTTTCCTCTAATGTCACTAGCAGTTGAAGAGTGAATCATGAAGTGGTCAGGTAAGTGAAATTTTTTATTTTGGCATGTGCCAATCACTGAAATAATTTAGAGGCTTTGTAGAAGATTCAACGTAATCACATGTCACAGATCTGGTAAGTTTCAGTCTTATAAGATGATAAAGGATATGCGATTTTAATGAATGATTATTCCATAAGACTTAAATAAAGTATGCTGTAATTGTACCAGTAGTCGACAGTGTATTAGTAGAAGAGAATTTTGGAACGAATACTTCTGCTTTTGTTTATTGTATGATCTTCTTGAAGAAATAAATAAGAAGTCATTGCACAGTTCAATTACTCGGTATTGCAATCTAATTTGTAAGTAAAAAAATTATAATGGTGCCATTATTGGTTATTGGAATTAAAACCTGAGCTACTGGTTCGACAAAATAATAATACATGACAAAATAATTTCTATACTTAATATATAATTTCATTTTCTCTCCGAGGAATGAACTCCCGATATCATTTAGCAGCTTGAACGTACACAGATGCCAAGGTAAATAAGAAAACCGATCTCACCCCGTCACGACTCTGCGGCTCGTGGCTTGTTGCTCGAGGTTCGCCGGCCGCCAGAGTTTGCTTTTGTACGTCGAATATCCGGTGAAACGAACCGGCTACTGATCCGATCGGACAGCAAAATCGCAGGTACATATCGCGTTTGTAACCGGTTACGTCGACCCGCCCTTCTCGCGCCCATCCAGAGGCAACCCTACCTGGCTTCCGTCTCGTTTTTCGAACGTTTAAAAGCTTCTACCTGACCTTACGCTCTCGCTTTCTCTCTCCTCGACTCGGTGAAAACGCGACTCAGCCCACCACAATGCGGAATCCTAGCTTTATTCGTCCTTGCGAGCATAATACGGTCTGTGTGGTTAGCCTAACCGCTGCTACCAGCTTTCTCAGTTTCTTTTTTACGACGAGCCATGCGTGAGTTATTAGCATATGGTATCATATTTTCGATGGATCCGTCAGATAATGTTGCCTCGCCGATTATCGAGCGCTTTATTCGCCCGACCGCTTTCTTTTACGCAAAATTTTCATTGTTCCAACTCCGCGATTCTCAGCTGTCTCGACAAGTGATATCGTTTTGGATTTTCTTGGAAGTTTTCATTCAATTCGAACGACTCTATACTGTTTAACTTCAACTTCTTATTAATGTTACTTAAAATGTTACTTAGCTCTGAGGTGAAATTTTCGTATTGCGAACTAAACATCGAATAAAATTTACTATTTGTTATTATTTTTAACAAAAACTGTATGGAAAGTAACAGATAATAAATGAAAGATATTAAGAGATCTCAATAAAATTAATTTTGTTATCTATCAGTTTCTGTCACTTCGTCAGATTTATGGTAAGTATTTAGTATCTAGTACCATTAAAAATACTTCCTTGTCATTA
This sequence comes from Hylaeus volcanicus, assembly GCF_026283585.1. NCBI lineage: Eukaryota > Metazoa > Arthropoda > Insecta > Hymenoptera > Colletidae > Hylaeus > Hylaeus volcanicus. The sequence continues at coordinate 20,838,753 of NC_071977.1, forward strand.
AGGTAAGTTCTGAAATTTACGGTAGAAACTTTTGAAAACATTATCATAAAATATACCACACGCCAAAATTAGTTCCACAGCATTTTTTCAACTAATAATACTTGAAAATTTTATTTTCTACTCTATCTATTCTAAAATCACTATTCGATGTTACTTTGTACTTAGGACACGAACAAACTCGTTATCGATTTTCAATTTCTAACAAAAGAGTACTTGCCTGTGTATAAAATCCCTCGAAACTTCTTTCGCCGTTGACATTTTATTAATTACACAGTTCTATTCCAATTACAATTCGAGGAGCTAAACTCCACCGAAGTTAACTGTTAATTCCTTCCCTGTGTAATTTGAATAACTGTCATGCCACTTCGTTTGAACTTTGTTGGGAGGAGGGAGCCATTAACTCTGATCATTGAAGCAAGATTCAATTAATAGTTTCAAACTTACTGAAACATTGAATGCTCCAAGAATTTATCGCCCATTCTGATACATGAAAGTACCACTTCGTAGTTTGAGAATTCAGAACTCGCTTCAAGGTATTATTACTTCAAGACCACTTCTTTCAATAATTAAGAACACACAAAACCTATTTAATACTGTGATGAATTAATTGAATACAATTAAAGTGTTCACGTAGGTAATAAATAAGAAATAATATAAAAAATAAATAAACAGTTTGTAAAGTAAGGTCCTATTTTGATGTTTTTTCATCCATTTCACTCTCTTCGTATAAATTCCTTTCTAATTTTTCCTAATTATTCTTCTTTTTCAATTAATCGTTGTACCTTCTTTTCCTTCGCCTAAACATTCATATAAATTTTCCATAACAAATCACAGTAATACCTATATATATATAAACCTCTCTAAATATTTTGTATATTTTGAATTTTTCCCATGAATTTATTTCCGTGAAGAGGGCACTGAAAAATTGAAATAAATATGACCCTTTCTCCACTGCTCGCAGACCAATAAACCTAACTTCTACTTATCATTCGAATATTATTAAATCATCAAATCCTAGAGACTTTCTAACAGTAAACCTCTACGAAATATTAATGACAACTTGGACATCTATTTCCATTTTCTGGTGGTCCATCGTGTACCCTCCCGAACGCCTCTCGTTAACCCCTCGATTTCCCGAATCTGTGGAACCCTTTGGGCTTCCCTGTTACCAGAGAACAGAGATCCGCGCGGGGCAGGCTGCGATGGACGTAAATACAGCATTAAATATACGAGAAAATTATTTTTGCCCGACGAAACCGAGTTTAGACTACGTCGGGGTGTCGTTCGCGAACGTAAGTCAACTTGGTGTAATTTCATAGCGTGGCAGCGCCATCGGAGAAATAAGCGTTTGGCGCCGCGTGCAGTTGATTGTGACGTATGATACTCGTACATTATGCACCTCGTGCTTCGTCTCGGTTTCGAGTTTCGACATTTTTCTCGGTGCTTTATTACACGCTCGAGATATTTCCGCTTTGCCTCGATACGTTCGCGTAGAGCTGACAGAGAAGCTCGACGAAGAAGCGTGTACGCGAGTATTTTATAGTAATCGTAAACGCGGGGAGCGAGCCGTGTACAGCAACGAAAACAAAAGTTATTAATCCAATAATATTGCGTTCTGAAGGAGGTTGGCATTCGAAGCGTCGATACTGAAATTCAACACATTCTTGGACCACGCCGAAAGTTTGAGGTGCGTATCTGCGAAAACTGCTGATTGGAAGTGAAACTATGGTATAGTTTGCTTATTAAGTATTATGGATTTAGGTTGGTTGGAAATCCAAATTTTTTGATGAAATATATTGTAGACACGGTTATCCAAGCAACCGGAGCTCGGTATTAAGTTTCCTATTTTATACACACGGTATATTTTATAATCGTATTTCTGTTATGTAATCGAGTAGGATCTATTTTATTTTGAATATCATTTCATTCGAAGTTTTCAATTTTAAAGTGAAACTCAGTATTTTTATTTTTATTTTATACGTATAATATAATTTCAGCAGTATGATATTATCCATGATCAGTTATATTGAAGTAGAGTTTTTTCAGCAACTGTTAACAGACAAAAATATATAGAAAAATGTGATATTTTTACAAAATGTTTACGTTAGGTAAATATATTATCCAATACGTACTGTATAACATTCGGTAATTAAAGTTGTTTAAGACCAGAATATAAACCTTTAACACTTTCAAATGCAAGACCTAAGCAATGAAGTCTTGAAACCATAGAGAACTTAATTATTTCCAAATCAATTGAAAATAGACAAAATCCAAAAAAAATTGCACGATGGAGAAGGCACTACCACATGATGGTAATGATATCTTTACACATGCAAAAGCATTTAACAAATGAAACTCATCTTTATTTTTTATATGAAAACAAAATATTTATTATACTGTTTGGTATGCCAACATTGCTCCACTTCAATGCAACTGATCTTGAATAATATTGTGCTGTTAATAATAATATCCATCTTATCAATAGAAATAAATCTTCAAGATAATTTTCAATAGTATAACTTTTGTTTGAAAAATATTCCTACACTTGATATAATTTCAAACGTAATAGAGAAGCTAATACTCGTTGGATCCTGAATGTAACTAAATAGCTTGGGTGCGTAGGAGTGTCGGAAAGGTTTATTTCATGGTCCATTAAAATCCTTTAACACCCCTGCGGTTGCCACAGTGGGCAAACAAAGAGGAAGGTAGTTAACGAACTCCCGTAAAATTTAATTTATCGCATCGATGGGAAGCTGTGAAAGTTTAGAAGTTTATAACGACCGTAATCGGGTCCTATTTATTTTTAGTTTCTCATTGTACGTTAGTGTTTTCATTTTTAAGTTCGAGCAGCGGAGACACGGATAAAAAGGGGATGTGAAAATAGAAGCAAGGGTGGTTTTAAAATTTCTCGACCACGTCAGACCAATCTAGTGGTGGAATTGTAAATGACACCAGTGGAGAGAAAGTTAGGGGTCGATAAAGCAGCTCACCCTTTCGAACCCTCCATCGCATCGATGCGGCAGAATTCTTTCTTCAGGGGTAACTTTTTTTTCACAACCAGCGACCCACGTGGCCGCGATTGGTACTGCTACGTCTCGTTCACCCCTGCCTCTTAATCGGGGTAAAAGTTGCCCTAAACGCTAAAAGTAACGAGTCGTAAAATATTTAATCGTCTCCAACTTTTCCCAGACAATTAAAAGATATTTTCGTCTTTCGTCGTGTGGTAGCGAATTAATTACTGCTTTGATAGCAATATGTATATTTAATTTAGGGCTAATGAGTATTGATGTGTCAGAAGAATTAACTTCCTATGTTTTGTTCCGTAAGAACATTTTAGGATTAAATTTGTATTAACTCTAAAGTTTGGGATGTAAATCGAAAGGTAGATTTTGGTAATCGCTAATTAGTATCTGTATCTACTCTGGTTTAAGAAATTATAATATAGTTAAATTGCAAAATAGACAGCTTAAATATTCAATTGGAAACAAAGTTAAAGCGTAAACGATACAAGAAATTGAAAGGTGGATTGGAGTACTGTATTTGCACCTAAAACTGTGCAACCAGACATTCTCCGATGAATGGCGAGTTCATGGATCGCCTTCAAAGGGTTAACCGACCCTAATTTACATAATGCTTGCTCCTAGGGTTAGGCAACTTAACAGACAACTCTGTCACATCGGTCTCGCTATGTATCACCATTTTATCGCTACCAGCAGCTTAATTATTAAAGTAATTTAAATTAATGTACACTTGCACTTGTATACCTTCTAAATAGACATAATCAACACTCTGATTATACAATTCTGATAATACAATATTCAATAAAACTCTATTAATTTACATTAGTATTCTATCAGAATCTTTATTTATTAACTTACTAACTGCGGCAATACAGTTCTAGAAAAAATATCCAATTTATAGGTTGTCCAGAAAGTCGTGATACATTTAAATTTAAATACATTTAAATTGATACATTTAAATATTTTGAGGGACTCATCATTTTCAGTTGCAAGCTGATACTTCTTTATTTTTCCATTAGAAATGCTGTTCTCGGTTACAGAAAGGGCGTGTGGGATGGCTGTGGCGTTCACAAGAAGTAGGCGTTCGGTTTCGTGCCGTGAAAGCTGCGGTTTCACACCTTCGCAGAAATCAGCACGGCGAATCTGAAGACTTAGCGACTGCGAAGGCGAATATTTCGGAACAAAAGCTTCTCAACTACCACCGGAAAACGTTATTATCTACGCCATTAGGAGCACGATCGAGATAGCTGGCTCGATAACTACGATGACATCTCCGAAAAAGGATCGTTTCCTGCTAGCTTCGTCGCGAGGAGGCCTGACGGTGAAAATATATCTAACAGCAGGAACAGAAAAGGGCAGTCCTAATGGCAGCGGCTTTTTATTAGGCCGACTGGAACCCTTCATTACGTGGAACACCTTTTATCCATCAGGGGTGAACCTGGTGCATCGTCCACCAAAGGAAAGAAGGGCAAAGGGGTCGAGGAATTCCTCGTGATGCCGGAAAATCGTTGCGTTTGAGACGCCGACGAAGCCCATTCATTTTAACTTTCTTAATGACGGGATCGTTAGCCCCCCTGATCACCAAGAGCTTTGCGTTTCTAAGCGATCCCGCGGCTTTTACCGCCTCGTTAGCACCGTGGAAGACGCGGAACAGGAAAAACTGCGAATTGTTCAACTTTTTCGACAATTTTTGTGTAAGCATATTTCATCGTTTGCTGATCACCGAGAGTCGAACGCGTGGAATCATCGTCGCGAACGAAGAAATATCAAAAATACTCTTTCCATCGTCTTGAGGACGATGTGGTAGCATTTAAATTTTCATCAATATTAGTTATTTGGGAATAGTATGGAGGTTAAGAACGAATGTATAGAATGGATTGCCCTAAGTACAGCAACGATAGGAACAGCATGATCTCCAAGCTACGAAGGTTAGGTTGGACGCCTCCAATGGAAGTTGATACGTTCCTTATAGGACCAAAGATTAGAACGATTAGAGTTATAACTGTGTTCCTGAAAGCCAGCAAGCTTAGAATATAACACTGTAGAACGAAGTCACAAATTAATCATAAATTAATCAAGTATAAATTAGTCATAAAACACAATTAACATGTAAGACGATGTAAGGCTGATACTTTGACTCTCGTGTACCTCAAACTATCTAATAAATATATTAAATATGTATGTATATACAGTCAATCCCATAAATATTCGTACCCTCTATATCTGTTGAAGATGTTTGACTAAACTGAATAATAGTTTTGATATTACCAAATGAATTGGTAAAATTCAGAAAAGCAAGAATGTCCCTGAGGGGTATACTTCGATTGAATGATTTTATCCATACTACCACAGAGTCTATCCATACGTATCATAGGTAGTATATAATTATTTAAACCCACTATGGATATCAAAACCATTTACCCCTTAGAGGCATTCTTCTAAGTTACCAACCATGCATAGTATTACAACATTATATCGTCTATCTTAAAATTGCAAGCTTTAAATTTTCCATTCGTCACATTGATTCCCACAGTCAATTCTCCGCCAATCGTAGCGTTCATTATTTTGTAATCATTGTACATACAATACAAATTACTGAAAAGACCTCGTTATCCTTCCTAAGAGTTGTCATCATCGAAGTGAGAGAAAGGATTTCCACTGACCATACGATAAAAATAAAGCTATAATAAGTCCGGAATGGAGGAAGATGAAGGCCCTCGGTGAAGCGATACACGGCCATTAGATTTTTTCTGTATTTCGGCAAGGGGTGTGTGACGAAACCGCAATGGCCGACTAGCAAGATAATGAGACGTCTCGATCTGCGATTGCGGGCCTCGAGAAAGGGATATCGCGATTGGTAGTAAGAGGTAGCCGGGATTTATAATTGATGAGGGCTGTAGAACGACGCCGAGGTGTCGTTATCCACGCTGACAAGATAATACTCGCGAAAGCCGAGAGCCCTCTCCTCCCTTTCTCTCCTCGGGTTCTCACTTCGTCCCTCTCTTCTTCGTCCACCCCCACGTCCCGCCTTTCTCACCCCGATAGCACTCCTATTTCCCTACGCTCGAGGGCCTCTCTCACCTGACACCCCTTCAAGGAACGACCGACTACCACGATAACGAGCAACACTATATGCATGCGAATACATTATACAACGGCGTCTGTTACGCCTACTGAGAAACTTCCTGTTGTCGTATCGACGATTCTGTAAAAAATAATTCACCGACCCCAACACTTCTAACGCAACCTTAACGCAACTGACGCTGGACAACGTCTCAAGACAAACCATTGGGACTCGTAATGAGATAATCATTATCAGTAGTAGTGGTAGTATTAATATTAGTCAAACGTTCTTTAAAAAGAGCTCTAGGAGTTTACTTTTTAATGAAAAACGAATGGTAATTTATTCGAATGTCAGACCTGAAACGATACAGAGCAATGCACAAATGGATTGAAATTTGTTGTTATGACATATTAAAAAAAAAATTCATTGACACCAATACTTCTAATGCCAGCTTAACGACGCTGGACGTCCAAGACGAACTATTGCCACGCTTAACGAGATAATTATTTTCAGTAGTAGCGGTAGTATTAACACATTCACGACCGGAAGATATTTTACGTTTCTAATACCGAGTACTGACGAAAATAATCAAATTCTGAAGCTTGACATCGCAAATTTGTATCGTTAGGGTGAAGATAAAAATTACAAAATATGTTTCGAAATATCAATGTTATAAATATGTAGTGTATAGAATAAAAAGATTTTTCCATAATTTTTTTATAACCAGCCACTTTCTTTAAAAGAGGCTCCAGGATTTTACTTTTTAACGATAAACGAGTGGTAATTTTTTAGGAAGTCAGACCTGAAACGATACAAAGCAATGCACAAGTGGTTTGAAATATGTCGTTGTAACATTCTTGCAAAAACTGATGCTTGATATTAGCATGGAGCCAATTTAAATATATTCATCTATACCCTATAGGATTGGGCGAATCAGTGCAATAGGCATATCGGCTTTGAGATCGACTTTCCTTCATTTCAAGAACGAAAAGGTCCGAGATTGCCGCCATTTCCCAGTGGAGCACCTTTGATAAGGAAGCTTCGAAGATTTATGTTCTCGGTAACCCCTCCTTTTGCCTTTCTGTCTCTCCATTTCAATCTCATACTCTTTCGCCATTTACGCTATACCGAAGACGTTTTACCGCGTATTTGTATATTTGCGACTAAAATGTTATGCTCGTTCATGAGTAGAAAACCACAAAATAGGCATTAAAAGTAACATCGGTATTAGGAAATAGAAACTTAATTAAATGAAAATAGAGTTGGTACCATAAAATTCTTTCTCTGTCTATTAAGTTCATTATTTAACAAAGAGATTAAGCCAAATCAAGTAATAATAAAAAATATACCCTCAATAAATCTGACGTTTGTCAACTAAAGAAATATAAAACGTTGCGTACGAAATTTACAAGTAGGAAATTAGTTACATACTTATCAACATACATTTTAAACAGGAAATAAATGTTGCTCCATCAGTGCGGTAATACAAGAAAGTAACACTCATGAACGTATCCTGAAGTATACTATCACAACTGAGAAGTAAAAGAAAATATTGAACACGAGTTTCGGTGACTATCGACACCCTTTACCACAGTTTTCTTTTCCTTCTGCACTATTTTCCAAATATCAACAGTCATACTTCTTCGGCCGCAGCAGCTTCGAATGGTACATTTTCTTATCGTTTTCTCATTTCCCGCGCGGATGTCGACTTGAAAAGCTGCGAGAAAGCGCGACACGGGAAAGAAAAGGAAACAAGGAAGTGGTGGAAGCAGGGAAGACACTCGAGAGGGAGGGATTGCGAAGTATTTCAAGGGAATTGGTGGAGAAGGAACGAGCTCGTTACCTCTTCCTGTTCGAGGATAGAGACTCACCTTTTTCGCACCGTCATCCCCGCATCCTATACCGGCTACATTCCCCCCCCCCCCCCTTCCCGTCGACCTTTCCTTTGCACGACCTCGCGCTTGTCCGATAAGGAATTTGATTTAAAAATTCCAACGACTCGCCCTTTTATGTAAATACACGTAGACGGTTCGACGGGCAGGAAAAATCAGCGACGAAGGCGCCACCCCTCTTTCCAGTCTCGAGGACACAGTGTGCTGTGTTGTTTTTTTTTCATAACGAGATATACAGGGTGTCCCAAAAATGTTGGAGGTCCTTGAAAAGCGTGGTTCAGGGGGTGATTTGAAACAACTTTTTCCTTAGCGAAATTGTTGTCCGAGGCTTCGTTGAGGAGATATTAACGGAAAACACTGACCAATCAGAGCGCGCGTATACTGTTGGAGCGGCCGCGATAGCGATGGCTACGCGTTAGGTAGCCGCTCTCGTACGCGAACTAGTGACTCGACGTGCATCGAAGGATATCGACGCGGCCGCTCAGCGCGTAGCCTTCGCTACCGCGCCCGCTCCAACGGTATCCGCGCACTCTGATTGGTCGGTTTGTTTTTATTAATATCTACTTAACGAAACCCCATCCGACATTTTTGCTTTGACCGGTCGATCAAACTTAACGGCAGTCAAAAAGTCGGGAAATCTGTTTCCCCTCGAATAATTAGGCTCAACCTGTGCTGTAATATCATTACATCGAGGAGTTACAGTATTTATTTGACTAGAAATCGTTTAATGATGGAAAGGGAAGGCGATACCCTTCTTCTTATCTTCGACGAGCATTGTTTCCTTTTCTCTTTTTGGGAAGAGGTATGTAGGGAAGGAGAACAACTTAATATTTTTGTATTCTGTAGTTATAAGTTTGACTGAAAATTATTCAATGGTGCGAGACAATCTTCAAAAACAGTGTCGGATTCTTCTACAAAAGGTGAAATGAAATATATCCAATAGAGGGTTAGATTTGAGTTTATGAATATATGAATACACATATGAACAACCAAAGATTAATCTCTTTCTCAAAGAATAAAAAAATTCATGCTAAGTTAGATTCTATTTAATTAATTCATGAATATACATACGAGCAGGAAAGAGTGATTTTCTCAAGGAGTAAATAAGGATGGTAGAGTAGAGGTTTAGAAGATAATACGCGATTTGTGCAGAGGCATTTGTATATTTTCGTTAACGAGACGTCGATAGCGAAAGCCTTCGCATTTAATATGCATTACGGAGCGACTCGATTCGCCGGCGTTTTCCTCCCGTCGTTAAGAAAATTGTTCGAAAGTAGAAAATCCCGAGGATAGCGGGATGGTCTCCGTGGGAAATAATTCTACGATTATTCTAGGTTAAGTTATACAGCGGTGCCCGCGTAGCTCTTCGCGGGGCCATCCATATGTATAAGGGCAGCTCGTGAATTCATCAGCAGTTGCTTCTATAACGATTAACCCGCACCGTCGCGGCCATCGCCGAATTAATAAATGCCACGTTGCTTCTTTCCTGCTTCTCGGGCTACGTAATCGGTATTACAACTTTCCACGGGCTGGTCGAGCGAATGAAAATTTTTCTATTAAATTTCATGCCCCTTGTAAATACCGTTTTAATTAACCCGTCCCCCGATTGGACCAATTTTAATTGAAGTATCCATTAAACGAGTCCTCCGCGCACGGAATCGTAATTTCGTTCCGTCTCGATTCAGGAGCAGACAGAAATAGAAAGAAAAGTAACGTCGCCCCCCTTCCCCAAACGATATTTTGGTTGCATAATAGCGATTGTCCTGCTGCCTGAAAAATCAACTGGCTTGGCTATTAGGCTATTAGCAGGATCAAAAGTACCATTAATTTTCTTAAATAAGTCTAGTACACACGATACGGTCTAATACAATACATTCGCGACCGCTGACGTGAATTCACGTCACTTCAAATTCTATTCCTGGTTATGAAAGAATTATGAAAATTTTTTTATAAGTCAATCCCGTAAGTATTCGTGCTCTCTATATCTAATCAAGAAATTTGTATAAATTACATGTCAAGTTTGATGTTTCCAAATAAATTTTTATTATAAATATACAAGTATAAAGTTTATCTATTTACATATTTATAATGAAACATTTATTTGAAAACATCAAATCTATCATTTAATTTAAGTAATCTACTTCGATAGACATAGAAGGTACGAATACTTATAAGACTGTATTTACAACATTCATATTTCAAAACGTATTTTGTCATTTTTATCTTCGCCTGAACGATACGAAATTTGCGATGTCCAGCTGCAGAATAGGTTTCGTCGGTACTCGGGATTAGAAACGTAAAATATCCGTCGGTCGCGAATGTGTTAAGTTTATTTTCTTTTCTCTCCTGCTACGAGTTTTCTTTGAAGTTTACCACTAGGTAACCACTATCATCAATCCTTCTTCATCAATTTCTCTTACACCTACAATTCTCCATATCCATAGTTTAAGCATTCATAGTACCAAATTGAAATTTCCTGTCATTATTTCTCGCAAAAACACGGGTTTCTGAGAATAGCTTATTTTACCGTCTCTAAAAAAGAAAAGCAGAACACCAACGTCGCGTTGAACCACGAAGCCAGAGAATGCGCTTTGTCACAAAGGTTCGCCAACTTGCCAGGGTAAAAGGCCGCCCGTGGATACTCTGGCTAGAAAAATATTTTCCGTATCTCGGGGCGCCGGCAGCCGATTCGAATCGGTCGAGAGGAGTGCGACAACCTGTCTGAAAACTTCCACTTTAATGGATCGAATATTGACGAGGAAGACGAGGCTCTTTCCCGCAAAAAGTCCACGGTAGGAGCACTTATGTCCTTTACGATGCTTCCATTACGGTGAACATTACGTGACGGCTGAAGAAAGGGGCGACAAGGGGGACAGGGGTACACGCGGCAGGAAGGTAGATAGGGAAAAGAAAGATGGGCTCGTCCGCGCACGCAAATGCGAGTACATAGGTACGATGTGCCGAGCAATTAACTTAATGTCTTCAAGCCATTAGCCCGTCGTCGCTGAAGCGACGCTTCGTAAACAGTATCCGCTCGTCTTGATTGTGTACCAGTCTTGTCGCGAGACAACAGAGCGAGGAGCAGAGAGGGAGGAGAGAGAGAGAATCAATTCGCTCTCGTGTGGCTGCACGCGTGCTGATTAATCGAAAATCGATCGGACCACTTATCGACTTGAATTTTATGTTTACCGTCAGGTCTCTGCCAGCCATATATCGGGAGCCATCATGCTTCGAACGAAATGCAAACCGTACTTTTTTTCTTTCTTTCTTTTGTAAGGGTACGTAATCTGTTTTATATCGATTATTGTACCTGTTGGCCCAGTCTTGCTTTTAATAAATCACCTGTCTTGCACATGTGTCTTTTTTCATATCACATTTACATTTCTTTTTTCATTAGAAGAGCACGTAATCTGTTTTATATTAACGCACTTTCTCTCTTACTTGTTATATATCACTAGTCTTACATATAAGTCTTTTTTTCATATGACATTTACATTATTTTTCATGAATCCCTAACTTCTTACATTAAATTCCTTTACATGTAGATGACCTACTTGAATCTCCATAAACAAAGAACGCACAATATCCAACGAAACGACGCGATAATTTCACTACTTAAAGTGAAACGAAGAGAAGATATGTATTCTTTTAATCTAAAAGAAGCTATTTTTATAAATTCAATTTACACATGAAGCTCGTCAGCAGGACGAGTAATCTCCTCGTTTGAGGACTCAATATATTCCGGTGCAATTCGTTGCACTCGACGATATCGTGGAACACGGTGTACGGGGTTTGAGGAACGACACGTGGGTGCATTGCACACGCGCGACTGCACTCACGTACACGCGACCAGGGGTTTACACGTTACATCGGAATCACCTGCTGCCTGTCCACATGTCGCCCGCAGGCAAAATCGTTCAACCGACACCGGGCCCATTCTCGGCCAATCGTCTGTTAGATTGCGCCTCTTTTTTTCCCATTTCTGACCTCGGTTTTCTCGACAGAATGAACCGACAGAACGCGGCCGCAAAAAGTGACGCACTGTTACCAAACGATTATCGTCAAAGCCCTCCTGGAGTATCAAAGACACGTCAATTGGTCTTTACTTCGACTGGAACTGAACCGAGAGTGGAACTCTGACTTCTATATGGAGAATTTAAATTCGTAATGATTGTAGGAATTAAAATTAACATTAATAGGAGGACGCGAATGAATAGTTGTGTGCAGTTTATATTCGTTAGCATTGTTACGCAAATGGGTTTCGAGGTTTTAATCCTTTGCATTCTCAATTATATTACAATTTCGTGACCAACAATTCCCAACGCTTTTAAGTGTTTTCTTTGAAATTTACTTTGACTAAAAGGAAATTTATATAAAAAAAGAAAGAAACAAATTCGCTTAAGTACCAGTTTTATTTACACTATTGTTGTATTTTGTAATTTTCAAGTGTATGATATTTTTTGAAAAAATTTTCAGGATGGAATCCTGGTTTTCTGTTGGTTTCCTTTCTTCCTCCAGGTGTTTTTCTATTTGAGCAAACTACACAATCCTTGTGTTTTCCTTTGGGATGTACGAAAATGAAACCAGGCAGTACATCCCTATTGACTTGGACATGAAAGTGGGATACGATAAAGGAGTTTCTAAGACAAAAACTGATGTCGAGTCATACTCGACATAGGAGTACAAAGGGTTAATGTTAAGGATCATATGATCAGTATTCGTATCAATTCCTACAACCATTACCGTATTACTTTTGTATTTATCAATGAATAAGTGCTTCTTAATGGTAAATTCATTAACTAGAGTACTAACAGGAATATATTTTTCCCTCTAAGAATATTTGAAACTCCAAATTTAGCTTCATCTCTTTTCTCGTATAAATTACCACGAAATGTCTACGAACTTTCAATTCTTACGCGTTTCTTCGGGCCATTGTTTGGTGAATTAACCTTGACTGGAGTTCGACGCTTCCATCATCTAACGATAAATTACTCCAGATCCCCACGAGCGGAAGCAGCCTCGCGTCTATGCTACCTGCTCTTCCTTTTTCGGCTCTCAAATTGACTCGCGGACCAATTAAGCTTGAAGAATCGAGGCCTGGCAAAGGACGTTCTCACGCTCCATCAACGGTCCAGGTCGTGTGTGCGGAAGTTCCGTGTGGAGCACGTGTGTATAAACGCGATGCACGCGTGTATATGGGCGCTCGTCCACAGGGGCCACAGCCTCTGTGTCTGGTCCTTTTGGAAGACGATCTTCCAGACGGTTTGCTCTAAAGCCAGCCCTGAAGTGGTTCGGTGTCCGTTCTTCAGGATTCCGGGAGATTGAGCTCTGTTCATGGTTCATCTCACGGCAGAAGACTCAGTTATGCCCCCTTGGACCACCCCCTTTCCGCTCGCCACCTCCCCCGTTTCTTTATATACTAACTGCTAACGACTTTGTCGAACGCTCCTCTGACTGCATCGCCGATTCCTTTGACCGGTCGATCAAACTTAACGGCAGTCAAAAAGTCGGGAAATCTGTTTCCCCTCGAATAATTAGGCTCAGCCGTGTATCGTGTTTGTCACGAGCAATCGTTGTCATTGATTTTTCACAGTATACTCATTTTTTTTTTTTGTAGATTTTAACGCGTTTCTTTAGGGGGAAAAACATTTTTCATTGGCGAATGAAGGAAAATGTACGATTCAGACATTCTGAAGCATCCATAAATAAGGGTGGACGAAGGATGGATGCGACGATATTTAAATGAAATTTAGTTGGATAACGTTTCATCCCCTTACAAGTCTCTTCAGTGTTTTCTTTTTTACTATATACTTTAGAAGATTCAAATAAAAATAATTTGAAATTTTGTGAACGAAATCACTGTATGAAGTTATGTAAGTAAAACATACGAGCCATTAATTGCACAAATCGATTAACTCTATAAAAGAAAAACTTGAGAAATGCTTTATAATATAAATTTAAATAAATATTGTATAATGCATAAATACAGATGTAGCTTTCATCTAACGGTATATAAAATTAAAAAGAATGAATAGGCAAAAAATAATCGTCAGTAATGTTACTATTTTTATGTGACTGGTGGAGTTAATCGATTTGTGTAGTAAACGGCTCATATATTGTACCTTATGTACAAGATGTCGTGAATATTAGATACTCATAACTAGACTGCGGATCTTTATGGATTTATAGGAAATTTGAATGTGTAAGAAACTACAAAATGCAAACAATATGCAAGATTATAAAAAAGATTGAAAGTAAAGTTCATGTTATAGTATCTGCAGAATAAAATACATTCCTATTTAGGTTCAATTTTTGTAGGCACATTCGCGAAGATTTTATTTTGCAAAAAGATCCGCAGTATACTCGTAACTATTATACATATATCAGGCAGGAGAATATATGCTTTATTAAAATTAATTAGTAATCTAGGATATGAAACAACATGTTTACGTCTTTGAAGTCTGTAAACAAAAGCAGGCGAGAGTCCATGGGAAGCAGATAAGCAGAACGAAAACAGAAGACACGGTCGATCGCCTCGATTTAATGCAGAGACAAATGGGCACGGTCGACCTCAATTATCGACAAGAGAAGTCGCAGCGGGCAGGCCTGCTAAACGCTGTCTTTCTAGAGACGCGATATAATCGCTGGGGTGATATCTAAACGACCCTCGAGCAGGGATCAGGGTAGCCTAATTAACGTCATCCTGAGGAGGACGAGCGACTCGCTCCGAATGTAAACAACTCGAGCTAGGTCCAATTATCGAAATGGAGCATCGAATTAAGTTTAAGATCTAATGCAACCGTCCGTGATCATCGGACTGTAATATATGATTAACCAGTTGTTTCTGAGAATATTTCTGTCTTAATATTCCTCTAATTATACGGACGTTAGACCACCCTTGTGGTCCGTGGCGACGTCGTTATAACAAGGAAAGGGAGAACAATGCTCAAAAATGGCTGCTTTTGGATTCTCGATGGATATTTTATTTCTAAAATATATTTTAGAATAAGATGGAGCAGCGCTAATTATTTAATCATGGAATGGGATATGGGGTCGTAAAGTTATGATAAAAGTAAAGGGATGCTGTACCAATGAAACTCACCTAATTGATATCTGAAGATTTGACGATAAACAATTTTTCTCTGTTTATCTTGCAAGCACTGTATATACAGGTTTTGTGCACTGACGTCTACAAAAAGATTTTTTGGCGGATTATTCTCACATTTGAATACGATCATTGGAGTTGACAACATAACCGCACAGTAACATTTCTGGTTTAATAATATATTAAAATTACTAATATTAATAATTCGTTTATAAAAATTTCTTTGAGTGTGATTATTGAATATTATTTCTCATATCAGAATATAACCAGTGAAATTGAAAACATGGATGCACAATACCTCTTTTAAAATAACAATAGAATAACAAATATCAATGATTCGTGAATGATTAAAATTATTTCCCATACACGACGATGACCATTGAAGTCGAAAACATATATTATTATGCGCAATAATTCTTCACAATGGAATATCGTACCGTGACCGGGAGCTCGACAAATGTGTTTCAATTTCCACATTATTTAAATAAAACTCCCCCGCTGCAGCGCACCACAGAAAACAGTTACGCCGCGTTAATTCAATACCTGTTTTTGTAACTCGGAAACAACGCATCGCTGAAAAACCAGTCGCGTATACCGTTAGACGTTGAAACGGGAACGATACAGAGGGAAAAGTTTTTATTTCAAACAACGAGCGAAACGCGAAATTTCTCTTCGCGGTATTCGTCGATCGAAGGTATCGAAAAACTTGAATTAGCGAATACCCGGTATTATTTCCGGAGGAAAAGCGGCGCCGATAGAAACAATATTGTTTACGTTTCGACTATAAACGGTGAAAATTACAAGCGGCCCTTTCTCTTTTCCATTTATTTCTTTTTTTGTTCCGTTTCGGCGTTTTCCAATCGGTGTTCCCGCGGTAATTCCACGCTGAACTCGAGTCCCGACGAAACTCGATATTTACGCTCGCCTCCTCGTTGACGGATCGAGAAATAATTTTGTGTACACGCCGAGAAGAAGGGAAAAAAGTTTCGCCTGTGCAAACATTGGCTCCTAAGGGACAATTAGGACGGTCCATAACACGGTAGGATATCAAGGTACGCCCGGGATAGCTCCAAGGGAGCTAATGTGCTTGCGCGACTCCGATTACATTATACCGCCACTAGCCAGAAGGGAAAGGGCTGAAATCAGATCGTCGACACGCCACGCGTTGCCTGCGACGAATATTGCCTTCGATTACCTACGTTTCGTGCGACCATTCTGTGTACGACTATTATTTCTGCTTCTGGCCGAGTCTAATTAACATTACAATTAAAATTAAAATTGAAACTAAAATTCTCAGTGCACAATACGAGGAGTGCACGTTGTAATTATAATAGTACCTGCTCGACGGGACATTAATATTTGAGCACGAGCGAAATTCTTGCATTAGAGAATAATTTTGAATAAGGCATGGAGGACATACAGATACTATCGTGTAAAGGTTTGTTCATATTTGTTATAATAGATATTATGCTTTGTTCAAGTTACTCAAATATTTTCACCTCTAAAGTGCTCACGAAAAAGGAAATTATTCGTTAAGTTGGATAAGTTGTAGTCTTAGTTGTAGTACGAATATTTCCATTTATGCCAAGTTCAAATATACAAATACATACAACGATGTTTATAAATGAATAAATATACAAAGTATGAAAAATTAAATACACTTTACGACATTTAGAAGATACAACATACAGTGGATGTAGAAAGTATTCGTACACCGATCAATTTCCAAAAAAACTATGTAAAATTGTAATTTAATAACTTATTTTTTATAAGCAATGGCATTCTACATATTCTTGGAAATCTCTAGAGTAGATAGATTACAAAAAAAATAGCTAATTATGTAAGTTGGGAAATTAACAAGAATAAGCAATTAATCGATAGAAATGTTGAAGCAATAAGTATTCGCACAAGTGTTTAATTTTTAAAAGTTTGGTTAAAAAAGAAGAAATTTACATTAATTTACAAGTATATAATACTTCCTTCGTGAGATTTCCTTTTGATTTTATACTTATTGTAACTCTTCTAGGCATTAAATTAACTAAATTATTAGCTAGAAGTTAATAAGAAGTGTACATCTTTTTCCATTCCTCTATTGGAGCCTTTTTTAAAAGTACTTTACTGGAAATTTGATGTTTTCTAATTTATACGAAACAATAAATTAATGTGTTTATGTTATAAACTCTACTGTAAATGGTTCGTCATAAGAATCGTACAAATACTTATTGCTTCTATACCTTTACCCACTTTTCGCAATTTTTTGTTAATTTCACAAATTATATTAACTAGTAAATGTTGTTTGGACTATATCTATCTTAGAGACTTCCGAGAATATGTAAAATATCATTGATTATAAAAAGAGAAGTTAAGAGACTACAATTTCACACAAAACTTTTTTGGAGAAATCGATCAATGTACAAATACATTCTACACCCACTGTATTTCAATTTACGTTGCTGTTCATCATCTGCGCACATAAAAATAGGAATTTGCATAATCACCTGCAGTCTAGGCATAATCTACAAGCAACGATCAACACTTTCTCACACCAGGGTAGATCCACATGAAAATTTATATTCATTAAAATTTATCATTCAATTTACATCCCTCTACAAGAATTTATCGATAATTCTATCGTAGAATTCTCTTTAAATACAGATGAAAATATATACTCATTAAGATTTATCCTTCAGTTTACATACCATTGCAAGAGTTTATCGATAACTCTATAGTATAATAAAATTCTCTTCAGAAGCCTAAACGTAGAGGGCCAAATCGACTCGGTCTGAAACGCAAATTGTTTACGTTACCTTAAATATTCCAAATCTTGTAGAACTTTTGCATCGCACAGGTGAAACTTCTATGGGAAATGGGAATTATGAAAATTCGGCAGGGTCAACGGAACGGTATGTCTGTAATCCTTGTAACGTTTCCCTGTGTACCTTCGCCCCGCCCTCAATGCGTGAGCGCACATACTTACACGTGCCCCCGCCCGCCATGATCAAATATTGATGCCGTGCGAATGTTTTGGGCCAACGGCAGGAAGCCATGCTGCCACCCTCTGATTACAATGCGAGATAGCGACAGGACTATTAGGCCGTGTCTCGAGAGGAGACGGTGGAAAGGGTGCTCGGGTGAGAAACACGCGGGAAAACGGGAATACCGATGGTTTTCACCTTGAAAATGGAGACACGCGGCCAAGGAGCTCGTTAACATTATTTTTCCCCTCTTATTTGGTCTTATTTTCATCGAGGGTTTTAGTAGATCATTCTCTCGTTCGAGTTCAAACTAAATACACCAGAAGTGGTGAACCTTCTGGCGCCGGAAGGTCACGTGGCACTTCACCAATTCGTGGACGAGCAGTTCATTAGGAGACTGTATAAGGAAAGTGTCGCAAGTTCCTTGCATCATCTTCCGTATATCTGGGAAGAATTAATAAAATTTCACTATTGTGTCCAAGAAGTTACACTTCTAACGCGGCATTCCATGCAACCACTTTTTGTATCTAAATACCTTATTACAAGTTCGTAGCCATTAGCTCGCCATTACTCGCGACCAAGGATTGTTCGAATAATCTTTCGTCGCGAGTAATACCGATTACCAGGTCGCGCCACGTGGAGGTTGCTTCAAGTGGAGACTCAGAGGGTGATAGAATCCTTCGGTCTCTCTGTACAATCTTAAAACTAAGTACGCAAAGAACCTTTTTTTAACCTTTTTTGTATTGGGCTAGGTACAAATTTGTTTCACTATTTGGCTCGGGAATTAAAAATGATCAATTAGTCAGAAATAACATAGACTTCCTTTTGGATTCTTTATTTTTTTAAATGGAGGGAATAAAGGAACGCAACTATATCTAAAATAATTCTAAGTCTCCTATATTAGATTCTTTGAAATTTTTGTTTCGAAGTATCCCATGCCAGTTTTAGATCTGTGAAGAGTATGATGTGGACATTGAGAAGAGGATGTCCTTAGAGACTGGCAAGGGAATAAATAATAAACTACATACATTAGCTGTAATCTTGACATACAAAGAGGAAACTTGAATTGTCTCCGACAAGGAGCATTTTTCTTAATGGGGCTGCTTTAAGAATGGACGCAGTACTCACAGACAACTCAAGGAATTTGATATACGTGTATCTGAGTATTACAGATTATCTAATATTAACTTCATGCACTTGTATATGTTACTTTCAAAATAAACCAACCTTTTTTCGAGTATACTAGCAGAATTTAATACTCTAAAGAACAATACTCTAAAGATCCGAAACCCAATGTACGTATATATTCAATTTATATGTGTTTTTATTTATATATGTCACTATTTCTTAATTTAATAAAATTATAAATATACTTTATGAATACCAATAAACAAAACAAAATAATAAATATAATTTTCCAGCTCTAGTGGACCAAATAAAAACTCAAGTAATTGACTACTTCCGTTCGAGGTATATTAGATATCGTGGAATTGTTCATCGGCCTCGAAACGCGACATGTAGTTTGAGTCGTGGTAACCCTTAATATACCCTCGAGTATCCGGTCAACCGCATCGACGACAATAAGACCGCAGAACAGGTCGTTCGGACCAGCAACAACGATTGGAGAACCTTCGTTCCGAGGTACCCCACCGACGGCGACGGTCGGATGTATCGAAGAGCAGGACGAAACAGGACGTCGTGGTCCTTCAGGATTGTCCGTGGCCAAATAACCCGAAGGCATCCCGATCCTCGTGGTTGTACGAGCGTACTGATGAACAGTAGGGGGAGGGGAGACGGTTTCAGTTAATCACGCAATTTTCGCCGGTTCCTATCAAGTTCTACCCTCCTACTGTGGGTATAGGAAGCCGGTCTTAGGGGGTGAGAAAGTGGCTGGTCGGTTAAAGAACGAAGCAATGGCGCAGAATGGCGGTGGGCAATTGCTCGTAACTCGCTAAACCACCTCTTTCCACCTAACCTAAACCCTCGATCCAGCGACCAGCAAAACCCCGTTAAACTCACCGACGAAAGACCCACCCCCCTACCGCCCGACAAAACCTAGTCGACCCTTTGCCAGGGAGACGGATCTTCCTTCCTTCCTTCCTTCCTTCCGTGGTGAAAGGGTTGACCAACCTACCACCCGAAACACCAAGTATATTGGGAAA
This sequence comes from Hylaeus volcanicus, assembly GCF_026283585.1. Lineage (NCBI taxonomy): Eukaryota > Metazoa > Arthropoda > Insecta > Hymenoptera > Colletidae > Hylaeus > Hylaeus volcanicus. The sequence continues at coordinate 20,858,971 of NC_071977.1, forward strand.
AATTAAACCCGTTAAAATTTACCATCCCCCTTGGAAACGATTAACGTCCTATTAAACGCGTGTCAAACTTTTAATCATTCTGTTTTACTTGGAAATCGTGGAAATTTGTTTTGTCCAAGTTTGCTAAAATTGTTCCACTAGGTACTTCAAGACATCTTACTTATATTTCTCTCGTATTTTGTTCTTGTAATTTATGTTCTTGTAGTGTTTATTCGTATAATTGATATATAATCATCTGGTTCTTCTGTTCGATTTATTTTTAATTTAGATTGATTGGTATAATTTTTAACGGTGTCCAAATTATGCAAGATAATTTCATTTTTTCCTCCAAAATGTACGATTCTTTACAAAATATATTTCCGTACGTTTTTCCTCTTTCATATGTTATATTCTTATTGTAAGGCCTAATGGATCTACAAGGAGGTCGGGTACCTCGGGTTCCCCAAACCAGTACTACAGCTGAGGCCAAGCATAACTACAATCCCTGAGGATTCATTTTTAATTTGTATCATTTTTCTCTAACAAATAGCTTAAGCAGAACATAATGTTGCAATTAACAATTTTAAACGTTGTTTTATACGTTGCATTCTAATTGACAACGATTGTATATGTGTACTTTAGTTTAGTTTATTCTACTATTTTTTTCTGTGTTTCACATAGGATCAAACTTTAAACTATATTACTGGTACTAATTATAAAAAAATGTAGTACAGTACTGGAAAAGGTGAAAACTCAACGGTTGAAACGTTAAAGTGAAACACACATAAACTATGATTGTCTTGCTACTTTTATAACTGGGTCTTACAATTAGCTATGAAATTAGAATTTATTTAATAATTAGCGATGTACCGACCATCTTATTCCGATGACCATTTCTTGCGAATAAATATTTTCTCTAAATCTATAAAAATATTATCTCAAGTATTTCATATGAATATAAAAAAAAAATCCAGTATACTTACTGCTCTCATATAGTTCAATGCGACGTGTACAAGGGAAATAAAAATTCATTTGCAATACAAGCATATTAAATACAAATTAGCCTTTAGCACGTGGTTCACTTGTAAAAATGAACTTGTCAATATTTAACTTACGTATAAATATCGAAGGAAACTAATAGCATTGTTGAAAATATCGTCGAATCGGTGACGCGAGAGAGTGGTTCGAAACGCTCATGGAACGAAATGGGACATGAGGAACGAGGGACGAACGAAGAAATGAAGACAGAACTAGCAGAAGGGTGGGAAGGGAAGGAGAGAGGATGAGAAAGAAGAGTGGTGGGTTTGGCCGGGTAGTTGGGTACTCAGAAACTCACGGAGACCCCCTAACGAGCTCTTTTCTTCCCTTCCTATTTATTTCTGTTCCTTATTTAACCGACCCCCACCAGCTGTAATCTGTCCTCGTCTATCCGTCGTTCCGTCTCCCTCCTCCCGCGAAATACCAAAAATCCTCTTTCTTCGTTGCAACAGCAGCAATCCACCCTAAGGCGCTTCTCAGCGGAGACCAACCCCCAGGATCGGCCATATAAAAGTGTTGGCAGAGCGGGAGGAGTAAACGGTCGAAAGGAGAAGGAAAGAGTAATATGTTGACGCATAATAAAACATCGTATTTCACTGCGTTCATATTAACTCTTTGTCTTAAACACAGTCGTTGAAGCGCCGAGGAAAAAGCTGGTTCCTCGAGACTCGCCATCCAGCGAAAAATGTCTGACGAGGGGATGCTTTTTGGTGTCTGGTTCTGTTTGGTGCCATTGGTTTGAAACTTTCAGTGCGTGTACAACATCGATTAATATTTTACGAATAACTTTGTTAGTTTTATCAATTTCCATATTTAGTGGGTGAAACCACCCCTCAACGTTCATAAGACAGATACAAATGAACCTTCTTTCATTAATGGACATTCATTCCAGTTTTTGAAAATGAATACGAACATTCCAAGCATCATATCGAGACTCTTGTAGAACGATTTTTAAGGTATGGAATAAATACGTTAGCCTGTGTTTTGATTTTTCATCATTCTGCTCACTTTCGCTCCTATTACAACGCATTTCATATAAAAATAATTAAATGTAAACGTTGGCTGTTGAAACCAAGATTGTAAACCCAAATGTATCGTAAAGAAAAAGAATAATTAATCCTGGAAGGAATTGCGAGTCAAATTGGGTCAGACATAGTCCTCAATTCCATCCCCCCGCACACACATATCGTGTATCGGTTCCAATATTATACGTGTATACTATAAAACTATTACAATCGAAAAACTCCATGTAAAAATGATGCACCCAAGTGTCTTTCATTCGTAGCTACTTAGAAACCGGGGTGTCTACGAACGGGGCAGCGAATTGTAATTGCAACCGAGACAGGCGCTTTATTAAAATTTCCTACCAATTTTCTTCAGACTTACCGCGACGGCACGTGTCCTCTAATCCATCGAATATTTCGACTCGTGCAATTTTCCTTTTCCCCCGATATTCGTCCGTGGATTGATCCCACCTAACAAACGAGTCCCACCCCTCCCCTTCCCCCACTTTCCCCTCGATTCCCTCTTTCTCTCTCTAATCCTCGTAGGAACCACCGCAGCTTGTTATTAATGAATCTCCATGCGGCCGTTCCTCGACGTAGGTGAAATAAAAAATGGCGCTCTCACGACTTTGCCACCCCAGTGTCGTTGAGAAGGCGGCGCGGGGGAGGTGAGGCGAGATGGGAAGGAAGGACGGGGATGAAACTGCACGAATAAAAATGCCCGGTTTCTGTGCGGGGGGTGGGAACGGTTGGGAGTGAGTGAGAGAGAGGGGCAGACGAAATGGGGTGGCGTGCTCCAACGACTTGTGATCTGATCAATAAGCTGGTATAGGGGATTATTTTGCGACAGGAACTGTGTGACTCTTTCCTCCTTCGGATCTCTGCAGCTCGTAAGACACCACTGCAATAAACAGGGTATTCTTCTGTTTTCATGTCAAAAGTAAGAGATCCTTGTAATTTTTGTGTGTGCACAACTAAAGTATTTTAATTCATAATTTACCTTACATATTTTTTAATCCTTAGAGGCAATCTAAAACTGTACTTAATATTTGAAAAATGATAGGGTTCAATGTAAGCCTTGTTTACATTTAAATTGGTCCATGGTTTTCGTGATAACGTCCATCTTATTGGTCTAAAATTCTATTATGTTCTGTGAGAGTTTAATATTAATTTTCTGCAATAATTCGATATTATTTTTAATCCACAAGAAGAGGACGTATAGTGACAAATATTGATTTTCACGACATTTCTCAGTCTCCTCTTATTTGTAAAAGAAAACTATGTAATATATCTTAGTTCAGACATTAAAGAAATATTTATAAGAAATCTGTACAAGATTTCAAGTTAACTGGCCAATTACTCTACTTGATATCAGGGAAGCCAGTTTTAAACATCTAGTTTCAATAATGCGTGTAAAGTTTCAATTTTTAACCGACTTCGAAAAGGAGGAGGTCACTTAATTCGACATACATATATATATATATATATATATTTTTTTTTTTATATGTTCCCCGATTATGCCGAGATGGCTTGATTTGTAACATCATTTATTTCTGCTTGCAAAGAAAACTATTCTTATAACCCACAATTTTACATGTATGTCAACAAGTCATTTTGTATTCGTTTGGCAACAATAGTAGTATCGATTCCAGCAAAACTAGTCCAAGAAAGAAATATTTTCATTCATTAATTTTTCACTCGGTCAACCTATATTTGCATATAGATTGATTTTTCATTGAGAAAAGTATCATTATTAAACGTTTTTTAATTTTAAAACAAAGCGTACACAGGCGCTGGACAGATGATACGTTAAACCTATTATCGTATATCAATTTTTCACTGGGTCAATTTGGATTTGCATATAGATTGATTTTTCACCGAAGAAATAATCATGGTTACGCATTTTTAAATTCTGGACCAGTATTGATAGGTAATGGACAGGAAATGCATTAAACCAAAACTGATCTTTCTTTCTACTTACAATACATCGATTAGTAAAATTCGACATACGCAAACTGCATTGCAATTTCATTTTCTCTTTGTTCAATAAAATCATAACGAATGCAAGCAGGAGTATACGGGAAGAAAATCATTTCAGAATATTGTACAGGCTCGTGTATCGTTCTGCTTGCACGATTTCATAATTTCTCGCGTAACCATATCTTTTTCAAAGGAAGCATGTCGGACGATGAAATTACTCGCTTTGTCAGCTGAAAACCTCGGCTCCCTTGATATTCATACTCGTGCCTTCTCCCAAAATGAAACGTTATGAGCGTTCTCTGGATACGAACCAAAAGAACACGTGTATATATATATTGCATACCATTTTCGAAATAAATATTGCATTAAGATTACTCTTATGAACATTGTACGAATTAAATTATTTCTATAATATCAAACTTCCACATTATTATGGTTTTTAAGACGCAATTTCCTACCTCATGATCATCAGTTTAATTTCTATATTTTTCCATGATCCTTACCTTCGGTTTACTTAAAGTTTCCATATATTACATGCAATTGTTATTTTTCAAAGGTCCACGTATATCTGAAAAAGTCGACCACCTACTAAAAGTCTATCAATATTCATGAACTACAGGGTAATACCAAACTACATCTTTAAAAAATGCAAGAATAAATATTCGATTTCTCGAAACCTTCAAACATCGTTCGAGGAAGAAGGTTTATCCGTGAAGGAAGGATTTCGACGTTCGTTTCAATCGTTTCGGATGTATCTGAACCTGGTTTTGCATTATCATGGGATTCCGGCGTCTATTTTCGGGGGACCGTGGATTTCCAGGCGGCGAGGGAAAATTGAGCAAGCGTTGAGCCCGTTTTCTCAAATCCTTCGGAACGCGGGGCTCTTCGATTCCCTCGGTCTAGGTTTGTTTGGACGCGCTTGCGGCGTCCATCCTCTTGGTTGGAGACGGCGAGAAAGATGTACGGAGGACTGGCTACAGAGGGGGAGGGGTATGGAAGCGGCTGGCATTATAGGAATTGGATGTAAAAGCGCCACACTTCGATGGGATCGCGAAACGAAAACATGTATCATCCGCGAACGTGCCAGATTGTTTGTGTTCCACGCTTTCGCGCCAATTCCTTTCATTCGCTACTGTAGACTGTAAAAATAGAAATATCCCGGAGAGAACGGTACACGTGTACCGTACACTTTTTTTTTTCATTTGACTCGCGCTTCAAATCTGCGAGTACTTTCGATTATTTTGTCTGCATCCAGTCTTCTCTGACGTTTTGTGAATTGTACCCTGAAATTGGAACAGCTTAGGCTGGAATATTTCTGTGGAGGAGAGCATTGGAAGATTTTGTTTCATTTTGTTTACGAGCTGTTTTGCTAAATTTCACCTGTCTGATTAATAAAACATACATGGAAAATAAAATAAGGTAGGCATGATACTAGATGGTGGAGAAATAAAATTTTTTCCTCAAATTCGATCAATTTCTACAGAAGGAAGACACAGGAAGTATCTAATGTAACCATGAAAACCATAATGATCCTACTAAATCTTATAATCCACGATAGAAAATATGTTAGTCGAATAGCACTAAAAATAAGCGAAGTGCACATGTCGTATGCTACAACAGCCACGTGAATGAAAGATTTATTTAAAGAGCACGGTAAACAGGGACCAGCTCGCATGAAAAAAATACATATTCTCCTCGCTGTTAATGAAATTGAAATTTGATCCGCGGGTCGTGTTATTAAAAGCGACATCAAGAGTGGAAGTCGTCGAGCAAAGGGACGGCCGCGAGAGTGATCGTCGGAAAGGAGTCGGAGGGACGACGAAAGGAAAACGCAGTAGGTGGAAAGGAGCAGAAGCTTGAGAAAGCAACACAGAGATAATTTTCCAAGAGAAAATATCGCATTGTGCCTTGTGCGGGAGTATTATTATATCCGAGCCGGTATTATCCGCCAAGATGAGGACGGCGAGTGGAGGAACTGATATAGAAGGTTACTCAGAGGGGCCCGCAGTAGAAAGAGAAATGGAAAGAAATGGAGAAAAGAACCGTGCTTTGTGGCATGCACAATAATCGAGAGAGAACACTCCGCCGCCTGTGACTCTTCCTCCTCGTTGATCATTTCTTCTTGACTGCCGGGATATCTTTGTCCTGCCGATCCTGCTCCCTTCCAGATGCAGCTCATCGGAGACACACGCCCTTCCGGGGACATCGATCCAGTTAAAAAATAATTTGCATCCTGCGGAATATTCGGAAAAGGAAAGAATACGAGGCCTTCCGTTAGCATTGACCATGTGCTCCGCGAGTTTCGCAGCAGTTTCACTGCGAGGCATTACTGGAACCGTTATTTAATTATCTTCGTTATGAACGAGATTAATTTTTTAGTATAATGAAGTTCATGTACACCAGCATTGTGAAGTTATTCAGGTAGGAATAATTTGGATAACTGAAATATTTTTATTGATATTTTCATTTCGAACTTTGACTATGGGAATATATTTTTCTTGATTTCGTTTAACCCCTTCAGGGAAAATTAAACTTCATTACATGGTAAATTAAAATTCTTGTTAACATACGTACCACCAAAAAGATAACACTGTACAGTAATGACCGCGATCAGGTAATATTGTTTAAAATGTGTAAACAATATCTGTGTGTGTGTGAAAAATGAAACTAAAATTAATTGTCCATTAAAATTAATAACCCAAAACGACATTAATAATTAGCACAACATAACGCGTTAAAACATCATTATAACTAAACTGTTTACGATAGAGCCACAATTGTTTAGTCCCTCTTTATTAAATTAAATTCTCACTGAAATTTTTATTTCTTCTAATAATATACCTGTTACCTTCTTCTTGATCGAAAATAACAAATAATTCCAGCAATATTTATTCCTGCTGTAGCAGTATTTTGTAGAGAATGCCAACGACAGAAAATTCGACGATTGGTCTCTTAAAATAGAAAACCAGTTTCAATGAAAATCAGAAATGACGTCGTTGTATCGTGTAGGTGCACGAACACATAGCGAGTATCGCGAACGGATTATTGAAGCAAAACCACGGACGGGGGTGATGGGAGCAAATAGGAGTGGGCGACGTCGGAGTAAACGTAACAGCAGACGAAGCATCGTTATAGCATCGTTATATTAAAACATAGCAATAAGTAAGCCTCCCTCGATCTGTTCTCTCCTCTTGCCTTCGATGTTAACCCCCACCCTCAAAGCCACTCTCTTGTCTCCCGTGTGCTCGCGGGATTTTTTTTTCATTTCTTGGGATGAAGACGAGATGTCTGTAACGTTCATTGTCGCGCAAAGACGATATATATCATTTGAAACTTTCAGGTATTTATTGATATAAATAGTTAGGAAAGCACTATACTCGAATATTTACCTGTAATATTCATAATATATGGAAATTTTATTTCTAGAACAGAATGCTGGTGTTTCTGGTACCAGAAATAAATAAGAAACTGTACATGTAGTATTTCAATCAAGAAACTAAAATAGTAGGAAGAATATACAGGCAGACCCATAAGTAGCCATACCCTGTATGTCTACTGAAACAAATTTGTTTGAATTGAATGATAGGTTTGATATTTTGAAATAAATTTTTCATTAGAAATATATACGTGTGTAAAGTTTATTCTTGTACGTACTTACAATGGAGCATTTATCTGGAAACACAAAACCAATCATTTAATTTAGATGGACTTTTTTAATAAACATAAAAAGTACAAATACTTATGGGACTAATTGTATGTCACAATTTAGTATTCTCTCAGAATTTGACTCCTTACATTTCTACATGCTGATACGAACAACATAACTCAAATCTATATCGAATTTATTTTTAAAATTGAAATAATAGTATTAATGATTTTGCTCAGCTGTATACATACCTACCTTGAATAAATTGAACACACGTTTTTCATATTCGAGTACGTCATGAATGCATAAAATCCGTAGTCTGGACACGACTCGATACCAGTTTGGATTTTCGTTCAATTCAGTCAAACTAATTCGTCCATGAAGAGTTATAATGGCACATATGCATTATTCCTTCCATAATTTTTCTATAGTGTTCGTCTTTCTTTTTTTACGAATTATAGATAATTCACCGCGACTGGTAATTGCCGCTTGTTCTCGCTTATACGAATAAGGATTCTCGGCATAATTGTACGCGACATCATAACGATCGATATTTTTAAACAGACCGAACGGGCTTCCTTTGATGTCTTCAAAACAAAAATTCGTGTTGCAAGCGCTTAACGCTTCCACCCCCCTCTTGAAATACGAGTATCTCATTAGGAAAAATCGTACGTGGCTCCACAAAGAGCCGGAGGATTGAATTTTCCTTTTTTTTCCCCCTTTTTAATCGTACGTGTTCCACGCAGTTCAAATATAACGATTTAACCGTGACTGTGTTTGCGAAAAGGAGCTCTCCAATTTGCGCGAAACTCGTTTGCCTGTTCGCCCGCCGGCTCGTCTAGTCTTTTTATCGAGCTTTTAAAAATTTGCTCAAAACTTTCCGAACCCGAAGGGGGAAAAGAGAACGGTCTGCCGGTACCCTGTCGCATTTTTCGCTCCAATAAATATTTCTACATGGATTCCACCCGTTGAACAAAAAAATCGAGTTACTCTGTCGCGGCAACCGTTCGATCGCTGCGAACTAAAATGTGGCAGCATTTGTGATCTAGAGGTTGATTAGTATAACAAATTTTCCAATTGCTCGTTTTCTTTTTAATTATTTCAACACTTAATAAATAACGAGCGAATCGAAGTCTAGATTCACGTAGAAATTTATGATTTAGCTTACTAGAGCTTTAGGATTTTGTTTTTTAAGAACAAAAGACATTTGTTAACACAGTAGTAATGGACACGTTAGCTTTCATGTGTAATTATAATCTCTGAACTTTCATTTAAAATTTAAAACCGAAGATATTTCATATCGTTTGTGTTATATTAAAAACTAAATCCTAGCACCTCTTTCGGAAAGCTTCATAGTCCACGTTTCCATAATCCTTCTAGCTGATTTGAAATTTTGACTTCTAATAACATTATCCTCTTTTTTCATTGTTAAACATCGGATTATTTTCTTCAATACCCGTCTGTGCTGTATCCACATTTTGTGAAAAGTTTAAGCTTGCATTTCATTACCCTCTGTGTACAGGAAGGGTTTCTCCGTCTACGCAACGAACAAATATGTAAATAAATGAAAATTCGTATGATTTTCCACGCGACTACAGAGAAACTTGCACACTTGTTTGCGTAAACGCGTTCCTTCGCTCCCGTATCGAACACAAGCGCAAACAATTTTCCTCGCAATAGCGTTGCTTAAAGGGAGTCTTTTAATTTACGCGAACTTTCATTCCCTACCATTCATTTGCTTGTTTGGCTACAGTGAGTTCGCGCGTACACTTTTTTTTTCTGGAAAAAGAGAAACGGCAGAAGCACGTTCAGACAGCCACTTCCGCTCGCATCGGCGAAATAACTTTGGAATTACCAGCGCGTACCGATAGACAGGTCAATTAAACACAACATTTTCGCCGAATTTTCTTCCCTCGTTTTTGCCGAATAGGAATGGAACTATCGATCTTTGAACTACGTTATAGACTGCCAATGCTACGTAAAAAATTATTGAAGGAAACACCGAGTCGGAATACAAAAATTCACGAAGTTCGAAATAACTAAAATTTCATTAATATGTTTATTTGTGAATCGGTAAAAGCATTGATACTTCTTCTAAATATGCATTGTATTTATTGAGATTGGCATGGCAAATAAACATAAGCATACAGACCAATTAAAAATATACAAGAGATGAACACAAAATTCCTAACGAAGACTTGACAAAAAATGTACAATATATGACAGCATATATAAAATAAAATATAAATGGATAAAACAAAAATTGAAAAATATTAATAAGAATGCAAAATGAAACAGAGGAAATATGAAGTAGAAGTCACCTATAATTAAATAATCAAATTCTTGTAACTTGTATAAAATGAATTCAAAGTAGCAATTTGTCAAAAAATGTGTTGAACTACGAGAGACAGTTGGAATGTTTGTCTTATGATATTTCAGTGAAGATATTCGAAATTACGGAGACTTATCTCGCTGGCGGTGCTGACGTCCCACGCGAAAGAATGGAAAGTAAAGGAAGTTGAGACACGGTAGGAAATCAGGACGGTTGAATGGCACGGTGAAACCTGTTAACCGGGGTCAGGGACTAATTACTTGATTACGTAATTGCCTTCCCGCTCCGACAATCACCCTCCCACAGCCCGCCGCGGCCGGTAAACCCCCCGCTGATTCACCCCTAGCAGCATGATCCTCACCCTGAACATCTTCCTGAAAGAAAGAACCCTTTTAGCTCGAATTAATTTTCTTCCCAGGCATACCTTTCCCGCGCGAACCCTCGGGAACGCATTAAAACACGATTCTTAAATCGTCGACATTGTCCGTGAAACCAGAAATGTTTCACTCCCATCGTGGAGACTCTGGTCTCTGGTTGGTTCGTTAAAAAAACCATCGATTCCCTTTCTGCTCGTTACTCCCACGTTGTCTATGTATTATTTTGCTTTCAACAATTTCTACATTCTTTTCTGTACGAATAAAAGTATTTCTGATGTGATCTAGGATTAGATTTAAGGTGGTAGGAGCCAAAATCAAATTTCGTAAAATATCGGGGCGTAGATGACGTGCATTATAGTTTCTGTAATCTCGAGCCATATATATTCGTTATAAATACAAAGTGAACTGTAAATTATTTGGAAATGTTTGGATCCAAACGGAATAGATAAATGTATATAAATATTAATTTGTAGTCACACAGGTGTGTTATTGCTATTGTATAATGAAAATATCGTCCACTTTCTCACGTACAATCAATTTCCTGGATCGAAGAAATAAAGAGAAGGCCTCGAGGTAAGGCACAAAGCAGCGAAAAACAAAGCTGCAAGCTGTTCCGGCAAGAAGAACGAATGGCGAACGAAAGTGGTTAAATTACATCTGTGCGCGCGGAAGAATGAAATAAAAAAGAGACCAGGAATCTGAATCGACGTACATCGCGTCCCGTTTTCAGTTATTTCTTTTTCCTTCATTTTTACATGTCCTCATCTTCGAATAGTATAGATGGTAGCCGCACAAGAAGGAGTATTTATACATAACCAACTTTCTATGGGGTTAGCTCTGTATGGGTATGAATTTACTCGATCGATGTCCAAATGGTATGCATTCTTTAGTAATGTCAACTCTCGAATGTTAGTTATCGAATGTTTAGTACAAAATAGATCAATACGTAACTAGTCAATTTTGTATCGATATTAAATTGATCAACTTTCGAGCATTAGTTTACTAAACAATGTACTTAAAAATTGGCTTGAAAAAATATGAGGAATTTTTAAAAGTACAATTATCTATAAAAGAGAACATGGAACAATAAGTTAGCGCTATTCTAGATTCATCATGTGTTTCTGAAACTCCGACTTGTACGCTGTCTTATTAAAATAAAGTACAGGTACAATCAATCTTGATTAGAAACTTCACGGCGTTCTTTTTAAAGTAACAAATTCTACCCCTCGATTAACAATAAATTAAAAAGTCAGCGTTTGTGATAGACGTATATTCCGTTTTTTGCTTTCATCTTTTTTTCTTCACTTTTACACGCACTCGTCCTCCGTATCGCGTAGACGGTAGCCGCGTAAGAGGGAGTATTTATACATAACCAACTTTCTACGGGGTTTGTCGTAGCAGCGGCAGGAAAGGAGGGGAATTCCGAGGGCACCATGGGGGTGTGTTGCTCTATCTAACGTCGCTCATGGAGCTCGTTAGCGTTGCCCGTGGCAACACCCTTACCTCGCAGACCCGCACCCCCGACCGTCAAGCCACCCCTCGTCTTGCGAGTGGGGTGTGGGCTACCCAGAAAGGAGAGGAAAAAAAGAACGTGATGTCGAGGACGCGCATGCGTCCCACGATTCCACCATTCGCCATCGCGTCATGTGTGCGCGGCTCTGCACGAGGGCAACGCCGAACGGGGGTAGCAGCGGCACAAAGAAAAATTTCGGGGGTGTCTGGAGAAGAGAAGAAGGATTGAGGAAAGGCCCTGGACGATTGTTTAACGAGACCCTTTCGACTCGAACGCGTCGCGCTTCCTGAGACGTTGTCGTTTCGTCGAGCACGTGCGTGCGCACGCATCCGTGCACCCTCTGAAGTGATAAGGAGCACGCTGAGGGCCCAAGGGACGATGCGGCTCGCCGGTGTTGACCAACCTTGACGAACAGTCATAGGTTGAAGGAAGAATAAAACAACTGAGATTGTCAACTTTGTCATCGTCGAAACAAGATCAACTGTTGAGTGCGATAGAGGTGGATTGACGTTCCATTCGAACTTTGATGAAAGTCGATGATTGGCGTTCATTACTCAAAATGACCGTTTTCAAGTTTTTGTGTACAATTCTTATATACAATATATAAATTATATGCAATTGTATCATGCATTATTTAATTTAGTACCACGTGAAATATTTTTGCATTTCGTTTAAAAGAGTGTCTTTAAGACTAGCTGTTTGTTCGATCGAAATCGAAATAGGTACAAATGAAACGTCGGTAGGTTTAGTGTTAAATTTAATCGATGGGTTATTTATTTGACGATTAATCGTCGATGTTGTACGGGCTAGTTTTATTCAACGTTTCGTCTTACACATTTTGAATTTAATTCTTTTCTTTTGATAACTAAAAATTAATAGATGCTCTGCTGGGTACTGTAGATAATGCGGAATGTAAATACTTTGTTTAGACTCTCCTTAACAGGTTCAATAAAGAGTTCATTAAACAACGATGTCTCTTCACCAATTCCCTAAAGTAGTACTATACATGAAAATATAATACTTATGTTCCAGTAACGACTTAGCGTCGTCACAATGACCACAGCACTAGAACAAACTTCGATAAACTATAATATCACATAACACTACAATAAATAAAATATTCGCGTCACTCACGCGACATCGAAGTTAAAAATTAAAACTTGAAAGAGGAAACAATCCGGACAGGACAGCGGGACAGCGTTTCCACGTCAACGATCACGTCTAACCCCAGATTCTAAAAGAAAGTATTTCGCCTCCCTTCGAGGAGTATCATCGGCTCGACGCGAACGGTTACAGCAATTTCGCGCGACGAATGGAACACGAGCATCCCAGACGGTGGCGGAATTACCGAACATCGGAATTAATAACAAAGTAATTCTATATAGCGCTCAAAGACAAGACCGGTGATATTAATAATGGGCGTCCGTTGCTCCCGCGCCGCGGTGGATTTCATTAAAAAGCGGCTACGATGTAAAGAGAACGGCGAACAGAGAATGGGACAGGAGATGATACGTTGGCGGGCAAGGCACCGAGGGTGGGCAGAACTGAACGTGGAAATAAAAAAAAAAAAAAGATGCGAATGAGAAAGCAGAGAAACGGGAAAGAGACGGCCAGATGGAGCGGAGGAAACCGGAGAAAGACAGAGGGAAAAGATGGAGAGAAGGCAGGGAGAACCGCTGCATAAGCCCGGGCCAGATCCGCTTAGGGGATGTAATTAAAATCGGAAAAATGTGTTTAATGAATATTCATTTGTGCCTCGATCTGCTGATATTAAACGGGTTTGGCTCGATTCGCTTCGAATATTGCCATCCGGGGCCCCTGCGCCGAGCGGCGTGCAGGCGATTGAAAAAGAATAAAAAAAAAAAATAGAAAGAAAAAGAAAATTCCCGAGGAGGAAGAAAAGAAGTCGAGGAAGTCGGAGGGGATGGCGGCGGCTTCGGTGATCCGAAACCGAACGCCATTGTTTTTTTTCCCTCTCGTTTTATGTTTTTATCTTGCTACGACGATATTTTCTCGCACTGGTCCCCCTCCGCCCCGAAAATCTATCGGGTGGCCGGGGAAATATGGCACGCGGCCCCCCGGACGCGTCGCGACGCGATAAAAATTCACGAAGCTTGAAAAACGAGGCGACCGCGCGATTTTGGAGACCGAGGTCGCGCTATCTCGCGCGAGCGCGAGATTTATGAGTAGGGATATCAAAATAATTGGGTACCGCGAGAATTTGTTGTCGATAAACAGCACCCCCGACGCTGTTTGCTCTTCCGTTCGCCGATACGGGGATTATTTTCATACCTTGTATATGTTTATGGACTGAAGTTCGATTCGAACGGGTTGTCGTAAGTTACCCAGTCCTAGTCAAATGGTTAACGAGTCCAAAGACGCTCATGTTCAATAAAAATCATGGTAAAAATGATAAATATGCACTTGAGTACCTGATATCTTAATCCATTTATCAATTCACTTATTCGTTCTGTCCTGGGCGTCAAGATTTATTCAAGCCTATGTAACCTAAGTTATTTCTTTTATATTATACACTGATCTTGTTGTTTTTTGAACAAAATATTATTCTATATGTTTATCCTTTTTAATAATTCGTAACTTAATTGTCTGTAAACTTATTCCGTGACGAATTGTAATCAATCTAAACTTATGACGCAAAGTATAAAACATTACTTAGTTGTCATTGAATGGGTGAATCGAAAAAACTTATTCATCTCATTTGTCATTGTTCTAATTGCTACTTTTAAAATCAACTAACGCGTGTAAGCAGAATTAAGTGATATTTCAACAAATATGACATACGAGCGGTTCACTTTTGAATAAATAACAAAGCATTCGTGTGTTGAAGTACCAGATTCCAACGAAATATACAGACGATGGTTTGCGAGTGTTTCGTAAGCGAAAATTTCGCGACGTTCTCAAAATTTAATTCCCCAGATTTTAATATTCCGTCTTCTCCAAAGTACCCCGGAAATCCTCGACGCAAGACAAAGAGATTCTACTTCTTTGATCTCCGCTGCCAGCGGAACATTCGACCGGCAAGCTTTGAGAAGACTCCCAGAGTCCAATCGTGTCCTAGACTTTCCAATATATAACACAGGATTATTATCGAAAGTGCCTAACGACTCTCTCCGCAGCAGTGGTATCCAAACTTTTTGGAAGGTCCATCCCTTCAAAGAAGAAAAACGATGAAAATATATGCACGAACAATTTTTATTAAATTGTATACTTTCAAATCTCTTGCACTAATTAATAACTTGTATTCACTGTACTATACAATGAAAATGACGTGAAACTAAATACAAGGTTACCAAACAAAACGCATTCTTACAAATAACTCTTCGATGACTGAGGTTGGGTCTTTTCTGACCCAAGTTTATTATGACTATCTAAACAAAATTTCCGAGGAACAAAGGATATATTCATATTTATCTAAGATACCTCGAAATTGTGTAATACCGTTTTACTATTTGTTCCCAATTTTCAGGAACCTAACAGTATAAGATAATAGTTGTAATCAGGAAAACTATACTGATAGAATGAACCGTAATATGAGCAGACATGCAAGTGCCTGTAAATTCAATATATGGAAGCAGGATCCTTTTTCAGAGAATCAAATAAATGCTATTACGATATTTGCGGACTCCTTTAACACGTTGGTCGCCACGTCACTCAGAAATAGGTGACAGGACTTTCCATCGAGGAACTAAATATATTAATTTCGAAGGTGAAGCGGTAATGGAACTAAATCTGGATAGGATCCGTTAATTTGGTGAGGTAAAATAATTAAATACTAGGACAAGTGTTAAATTATCTAATCTTCGATAGTCTCGAGCAAAAATTTTAATTTTATAGACATTTCCACGGGGTTCAGTCTGGCAGCCAATGTGTTAAAGGAAAGAATTAACAAAACTCTAAATAAACCTTGGACACAGTAACGTAATTCACATTGATTAAGACACTCGCACGAGTCGCAAAAGACCCAGCCTTAGCACTCGAGAGTCTGCCACCTAAAAATGAAACTATCCACATCTATCTACATTAAGAATATCCTCTCGCGTCCCCTTGGGTTACAAAACACCCCTCCACTTCGTGATTCGCACTTTGTACTTCGCGGAACTCTGATCTAAAGATCTGAAACACGAAGGTACCGCAAGGCGAACCTGAAAGATAGTTCGCAAGAATTTAGAGTGGCCAACCACCGCCACAATCATCGAGAAGAAATCCACAGTTCCCATCGGAACTTTAAAATCCGGTACAGGAGACCGGCGCACCTGAAATCACCTGACGCCACTACCGTAATTACTTTCAGTCGGGAAGGTACGCGCAAGGGCCCTGTACTGTTTAGCTCGGCAAGAAGTTCTCTCTTTGATCTTCACTTACAGTACCAAAGCGAGCCACTCGAGTGGCAAGCTTCGAGTATCCCCGGGGATTCGAGCCACATCTTCAATTTTTCTTAAGACAAGGAGGTCGTGCGAAAACGTCTCACGTAGATCACCGTCTTCTTCCCCGCGTGCAGACTCATTCTTCCCCTACCGGCACCGTCTACCTCGCGACGTTTCATTTCCAGGGGCGATGCGATTTCGAGCGCATAAATCGCCGGCAGCCAGGAACAGAAAACATTCGCGACCACCTTCTTCTTTATCTTCTTCTTCTTCGCCTCCTTGGCGCTCCTACGTCTCATCCGAGGGCCCCTCCCCGCCCTTGTCCCGCTTTTCTTGCCCAGAGGGTGCCGGAGCCCAGAGGTGGGCGAAACTTTCGAACGAATTTGCATGTCGCTCTCCTAACGATTTCCTTCTTCGAGGAGCGAACTCGACGCTTCATCCCGTTCATCGATAAAAGAAATGACGTTGAATAAGGTGCCACCCCCCCCCTTCGTTTCTATGCGAGATAGTCGCGATGCCACCGCGAGATTCTAAATATATTTCAGGGGGGCTCATCTTGATACGAAGATTGGTCTTCTTCGGCGAAGCCAAAGGAATGCCGATACTGTTTACTGGGGGGTGAAGGTCTGCTTCGATTTTTAGGGATGTTCAAGATGGATCCAGCCGAGACGGTGTAAACTGATGGATTTCGATCGTTTTGGGATTTCTTGCCACTGTGTCATTTGTGGAAAATGGATTCAAAAGGGAATTGACACTGAACCAACCGTGGCAGATCAAATGACCGTTTTCAAACTTTTGTATAGTATATACAGTTAGTTCCATAAGTATTCGTACCCTCTATGTATATTGAGGAGTCTAAATTAAAAGATAAAATTTATCCATGTACATATTTATTATGAATCATTTATTTCAAAACATCGAAACTATTAATTTAGACAAATTTCTTGAGTAGACATAGAGAGTACGAATACTTATGGGCCTGACTGTATACTATATACATAATCAATACCGACGTTGTTTTCGCGCCTTCCGTTTGGGAAATGTCTACTAACCTCAGGATGACTTATATTTGAATTACCTAAGTTCATATTACCAGAAGAAGCAAGATGTTGTGAAAAATGTTTGTGGAATTTCGCTTTTAATAAATATAAATATAGAATTGATACTGTTATCTGAGTAATATCAGCTAAGATGATTTAGAAATTCGTCTTCAAAACAATAAAATTTTATATAATATATAAATTATAAGCAATTGTTTCATACATTATTCAATTTAGTACCACGTGAAATATTTATGCATTCAGTTGAAAAAAACGTCACTAAGGCTAATTAATTCGATTACAGATGAAACTGGTACAAATGAAACCTTAGTAGGTTGTGTTAACGAGTTCGACCACCTGAGCAATTCATTCTTCGTTACTTAAGCGTCAAACAGGTTGGTACAAATAAAATATTTTAACAATTCAAAAGAATAATCTTTCAACAAATTCTCTGCGTCCACCACACAAATGTTAAGCTACGCCTTGATGAGCCACCCTTAATTTAACAGGACGCTCTGCTCTAGATAACCACAGTAGAAGAGAATAAAATAACCTGACGAGTTTCCAGACAACACCGCAAGGTCTCCCGATAAACAGAACGCGGACGATAAATAGCGCAACGCACAAAGCCGGCGACCGCGAAAATCGTAATCCAGCACGGCGATGGCGAGAACAACAACAACAACAACAACAACAGGACAATTACTGTAGCTTGTTGACAAGAGAAGGGGAGTCAGCGTGGATGCCATTTGCGTTTCCTCTTTCTCCTCCTTCCGACCGACAGCCCCCTCTGAATCCCCTCTAGGTGCGTTTATCTTCCATACCCTATTGATCCGTAAGTGATGGTGCTGCGGAAGGTGGAGGGTGTCCCCTGACGGGGGTGGATCGGTTCTGGGGATGAGTGAGGGGGCGGTAGGTGGTTTCCACCGTGAAGGGAACGGAGGTTGAACTCGTACTCGTACGATTAGATCGGGAGAAAGAGCGAAAGAAGAGGAGGAGAACCGAGAGAGGCTCTAAAAAACGGGCTCGCGGAATGAAATAATAATATTAAGATGGATAGGGGCGAGGGTGCAGGTTCTTCTGTAGGTGACGAGGGAAGGAGAGGGCGAAAGGGATGGGCGACAGAGGCTGACAGTGACGCAAGAAGCTTTTTCATCATTTTCAAACCGCCCTGGTCTAACCTCACCCTTGAAACGGCACCGAGCAAATCCATACGCGGCTATGCCCTCTATCTCGTTCTTTTTTCCACCCCTCTTCGTTCTCTCGAGACGTGCTCCCTACGTCGCGAGGGATGAAAGCCTGACTAACCAGGTAGACTCGCTCCTCGCGCGTAACCCGCGTATTCAATATCGACGGTGTTTTCGCGCCTTCCGTTCGCCGAATGTCTGTTAACACGTTCTGTGCCACGTGTACCACCGCTGGCAAACATATTTATTTAATTTGCTGAAAACATATATTTCATGACAAATTTAATTCTGTAAAATATATTTCCACTAATAGAATGAAGTGGTACACGATATGATAACTGCTCTAAACAAGCTAACTATTTATGGATTTATGATGCAATGAAATATTTTGTGATAATATAGCAATCTTTAGTCAAAACATCAAATGACCTGATCAACAAGTCAGACTAAAACGGCTTGACACGGAACGTGTTAACCTCAGGATGACTTATACTTGAATTACCCAAGTTCATATTATCAGAAGAAGCAAAATGTTGTGAAGAACTACTGGTATAATTTCGCTTTTAATAAATATAAGTATAGAATTAATAACGTTACCTGAGTAATATTAGCTAAGGTGATTTAGAAATTTGTTTAATAACCGTAAAATTAATTTGATGTCATATCAAATTATCATTTACTTCGTTAGATTTTAGTTGCGTTAAAAATGATTTAGAAATACGTGGGGTCAACTTTGAGATCAACTTGCGCATCAAAGAATGCAAGTAGGAATAATGCATACGCTTCATAACAACAACACTAACTAAAATCATAGAACTTTCTTGCTTTATTTTTATATGAATTAACTTCACGAGTGGATGCCTTTTTCTACAGTCAACCATATTTTTATATTCATTTCTTGATCATAATTTTCATACAAATGAAAATTTTTTACTGCAACTTGATGATTTCATATTCTACTGTATGTACATCTCAGGGATCGATGAACATTTGATAAAATTACATAACACTATTAACCCATTCACTGCCAGACAAATTTAATGCTTTGGGCGCCAGGATTTAATAAAGATGTGTAATCTATGTTACTATTTTGATAATAAAAAGTAATATTAAATTTGTTGTTTTAAAAAGAAAATTTACGATCTTCCTTTGCAATAATTCGTGACTTAAAACGTTATAAACTTATCCCTTGACTAATTGCAACACATTTGAACTACGAGACATGTCGTAGTTCGTAGTGAATAGGTTAAAGAACCATTTCCTAATTCTACCTCGTTTCCCATATCGAATCTCCCTGAATATACTCTGTCATTTATGCAACGTACAAAGAGAAAATCTCCAACAAATATATCCACGACGTTAGAAAACTTTCCACTCGGAGACACAAAAACTTCATGTCGATTCGACCATCTTGAAAAGTCCACCACCCTCTGTCGGTTTGCGTCCCACAAACAGGGGTGTGTATTTCGAACTGCCCTAATGCTCCACATCCCCCGGTAGCACGACCGTTCGAACCAACGGCCGCCATCTTTGCGAAACACCCCCAACGAACTAGGAACACGTTAAATACTTCTCAATTACGTCGGCTGACATCGTTAAAATGAAACTTCGCGACAGAACGTTCTCGCACTGTGTCACGTCGCGGGTCCAATTCTATTTGAACGCCTCGAATCGTTTCTACGAAGACTGTCACTGTTGCGAGAGAGGTATTCATTAATTTTGCGACGATTAGGAAAGGAACAGGTTAACCTGACGCGGTTCGCACGAAAACTGGTTGCTCCAGGCCTAAGGTGAAACGATTGGGCCAGACGCGTGCAAATCTAACGAGAGGGGATAGCATCATTCCGGTTCTCGATTCTCGGGATCCCACGAATCTTGCTTCCTTTCCGGTTCGTGTCCTTGTAAATTACTATAGACCACGTGGGAAGTCTAAGGCGCGCAAAAAATCTTTTGTAAACGCGAGATCCTGCGACTCGATTCAGGAATTTCGTATACCACCCCCTTGCCACGCGCTCTTGAACGGGTAAACAAACGTCTCTGCGTACTACTTTATCCGTTCATTGCACAGATCGATTAACTCCATGAAACATAAAGTTGAGAAATGCGATCAAAATGGCCTCTGAAATAAATTATTTATTATTCAATGGCCAACAAAATTTTGTCGTTTAATGGTGGTAATCTTTATTATTCAGGAAAGTTGTTATAAATATAAAAAGTTATGACTATACCAAGTGCTTGGACACTTAACCCTTTGCACTCGAGGCCTTTTTTTCTGGTATCTACTAACAATTCGAGATGCTTTCTTAGCATTTTATTAAAACGAACGCTAAGCTTAATCAGGTCGCCTTTACCTCCTAGACAATCATTTTATCAACACTTCGAGTTCCAAAGAAATTAAACCTAAAGCAACATTATTGTTGGTCAATTTGCTGCGTCAAACCTAGTAGTGACTGAGAGTCACCTCTCGAGTGCAAAGACTTGAATAAGATTTCATTTGAAAAAGTGGAGTTAATTGATTTGTGCAGTAAACGGTTAATTTATCTTCTAATTTTCAGTGTACCAGCTTGTATTGATCATGAAATTGTAATATAACTCAAGTCAATGTTCATTGCTCGAAATAATTCGTGAAATGAGAATACAACTTTAAGGACGGATTTAAACCTTAAAAAATTAAAATAAATTTGAGATACTGGTCGCCCTTATATAACTGATAGAATTATTTACAAATGATATCGAAAATTTCGTAGGTACAAGATGTGAATAGTTGACTTTAAATAACAGTATGGAATTGATTATGCTGGCACTGTCACATTCACTACTTGAATTCTAGAATTTTATATGTATAACCAATTATAAGACTTTGAACTTCCTTTTAATAGTGTTCTAGATACTATGAATGAAGGTGTCATCTATTGCTATTTCGTAAGAATAGTCATTTCAAAAACTTGTTAATGTAATAGCAAAATGTCCGTTAATATTCAATTTGAGTAGTACAATGAACAGTATAAAATTTCGTACTTGACATCAATCATTTTTAAAAATTAACTACATAAAATTTTTAATGAACAAGTTGATCGCCACGTCATCCATATATGGGTGACAGTGGTTTTCACTGACAAACTACAAAAATTAATCCTGAAAGTTAAGTGTCACAGAAAATGAATTTAAATGAAATACTTGAACTTTGATGAAGTTACAAAACTAAATACCACAATAAATGTTTCATTACACAGTTTCCAATAGTCCGTAAACAAAATTTAATCACAGCAGACATCTTCAAGAGTATTAGTCCGGCAATGAACGTGACAAAGTAATATTCAAGTCTGAAAACCGTGTTCCACCTTTTATAGCTTATCCTCTATAATTCTCTACACTTTCAAGTCAATTTATATTTACCAACAGCCTTGGTTACATAAAAAAAAGATCATTCACCGAACAAATAACGCTGGAAAGTAGTCCCTAGGAAACATAGCCCAAGCGCAATCTTTTATCAACACGTTCACAATTCAGGTCACACCTGAACAATCTATCACTTCTATAGAAGGTGGCCCCTTATAATACAGAATTAAAATCCTGCACTTTCAATGATTAATAGAGTGTCTCCCGAACTCCTTCGTAATGGTAACTCAAAAATCACGTATTTCAGTGTGTGTCACTTCAAAAATACCTGTGCGACGTGACATATGGAAGAAACCTCGGGGAAATCGCGATCATTGCAACAGCGAATCGTTATCGTAGTCGAGGATCGCGCGGAACAAAGGACGCGGAGAGAAGCGAAGAAACGAGCGGAAACGCGGCTCGAATACGCGCGGATGACTGAAAGTATTGGAGCAGGTTTGAAAGCGCGGGGCCCCCACTGGCCCCCGTTACCCCTCCTCCACCTCCTCCTCCTTCTCAAGCGCTCGGGCCCTCGGATTCATGCCCAGTTTTTATCGCAGGGCTTTGTTCTAGTCCCACGGTGCGACCCTTTGCGCATACATCCCATCACAATGTGTCGTTTTTTCTTGTTCCGGGGCCGGTTCGCGTAATGGGCCCCTTGCACGGGCTACCTTCAGGGCTCCTTCTCTTCCAGGGGCGTGATTTGCTGGCACATCTGTCCCGAGATTCCTTCAATTTCCGCGTCGTGTTCTTCTTCCTTGCAACCGTGGAATGGAATTGTTACTCAATGGCCAAAATTCCTTTGTAATTTAGGTTGTCCCAAAAGTGTCTTTCGTTTTATTAATAATTAGTATATACACGATATTTTATGTTTTATGTTACATTACTGAATTGTGTACGATTCATTTCGCTTCATTACTGTTACAGTATCAATGTATAAGAAATTAGATTGTCTATTTATATAAACACGACCACGTAAAATACTTGAGTGCAACTCGCGAAAGAAACTTTCGGGACAACCTAATAGGAATTTAAGTGAAGACTGCAAGTAGAAGTATACTAATTGAACGTTGGTTTGCTATAGCGTGTATGGAGGATAATGTGTAGGTTACATGTGCTTGTTTTAATGTTTGATTATAATGCACATCTGTTGTACCAATTTGATAGTTTTGATTTTTATTTTCTTCATTTTATAGTACGAACTCATTCTTGGTCTATGTATGCTAAGGGGTGACATATGATTGCGAGTGTATAACAGTGATTTGAAACGTTCTTATCATCTTTTCTCCAAATCTATGAAACCTCTGTAGCAAATTGTATGTTAATACCGAATAATTTTACCCTTATCCATGCTAACTTGTCATAATATTACAGAAAAATGATTACGATCCCATTTTCCGTACTTTCATCTGGTGCCATTAATAACTTCACACTAAAATTAGTACCATTGATGCAGCAAATATATAGCAACTTTACTCATCTAGAGTCAATGATAAAACTACATTGATATACTTACTAGTTTCATGGACAAATATTTCATTCTCCCATCTGCACATTGGCCCGAGAAAATGACTATTCTGGCTGCATTTTTCTTTATTCGATTATTAAAAGTGAAGAGTAACGACATTGCCCCGTCAGAATTCAGAAGCAATCAGAAGCACGATTACCCAAATTTCATTACTCCGGATTGGATGGTTCAGGTCGACCACGTTCCCGCGCCCTTGTCACCGCGTTTGCATAATTACAAACGGCCGTGCCTGAGAATCTAAACCCACGTCCACGAAAGAAGAACGGAAGACGTACCCCTTTCTCGCGCGAATTATACAAAGTTCCCCTACTCCTGTGCTCTCGTTATTTTTCTTCTTTTCTTCGTGACGCGCACGATTGTGCATGCGAGCGCCGTTTTTCATATGCGGGCCCGTTAATTCGTGCGAGATCACGTCGCCACCCGGTGATCCACCGAGAGAACCGCCTCCAGAGTTCTATACATGGATCAACGTTCAAAGACGAGGGTGGAAGCCTCGTTGAAACCAACGTCACGGAATATCTTTAGTAATGGCAGTCGTATATCTTTTTACACTCGCATTTAATTCATAGTATAAATGTTTCCTGTTGCGAGCCTATATTCCGCTCTTAATCATTAACTTGCTAGATCAATTTTTTTTATGCTACGAAGTAGAAACTGGTAAATAGATCTCGAACCAAGAATGTAGTTCTTACGTTTTGCTTATAGCGACAGTATTTTAATTGAAGGCTTGCGTGAAAGACATAACGAAATGTTATACTGTTTGGTGTATGAAGACATTGATTAAGATTTCAATAAAAGATTTTATTTTACAAAATTGTTCCTACAAGTAAAGCGAATGGGGTTATTTGATATGTATTCGTTAATTGTAGAATTTTTCACCAGAATAACAACAAATGGACATTTATGTAACTTCTACTTATTATTCGAAATTTGTACGCGATAATACGCTCGACAGCTTCGATCACAAATAAAATCAAACACTACACCTGTCTTCAAATTTCATCACGAACTAAGGAGGCAAAATCGAACTCCAACCGTTACATCGAAAATACCATGGAACCAAACGCAACAGTTCGATCATCCGTGAGACGGATTCCGAGTAAAATTTCCTCGAGAAGCAATTCCAACCACGACACGAGTCGCCTCAACGTCGATCCCTCGGATTACATTCTCAAAGTGTGCCTACGCAAAGCGTCGGGCAACACGAGACGAAACGAAAAAGGGGGGAAGCATTTTGCATAATACCAAAATTACAAAGCTGAACACTTAGCATGGAAGTATCGTGCACGCGAGGCGATCGAAGGGTTACACGTTACATCGATGTTGTCGTTAAGTTAATAATTGACCGTAACGCTCGCCTTTCCCGGGGAAATCGAAAAAAGCGACTATTAATCGGTGGTCAGGCGTTTAGGGACTGACATTTTTTCCCCGGAGGCCGAGCGGCGGGATATTTAGCATACTAAAGAAACCACCCGCGGGGCCCTTGGCTCCATGGAGTATTCATTTAAAGCCGAGCTCGAGGATGCAGCTTTCGAACGCGTACAAAAAATAAAAGAAAGGAGAGGAAAGAAAGTAAGTCGGTTAATTGGGCGAGTCGAATCGATGAGATGTTTGTTAATAAGCGTTCCTCCGCCGTCGTGGAGCGAAACCCGGGTCGCTTATGGCGGTTGACTCGAGATTGGAAAACTGATAATGCGTAAAAAGAACTATCGAATTGTTGTTGTCGAAATAGGAATGAAATTCGTGTCTACAACACGTTTTGCTCAGTCAGATCTATTCTCGATCAAGGATTGTTGCAATAATTTGTCGTGGAGATTAGAGAAACTTTATAAAAATAAATGTTTAAGCGCTATGGTCATTAAGCTATGAAAGCATCAGAGAGCATTTATTGTCCTTTAGTGAAAATGAAAGAAAAGAAAACGACCTATAGGAGCATTTTATGCGATGGACACGTGGTTTGGATCACCAAATAAAAAATTTTTACAAAATTATTGGCGTTCTATCTAACTACTATTGAATGCAGCTGCACATGTTTCGTGTAAGATATACACACAATTATGTATATCATATAAAAAATATTAAAAATACATTTTCAAATCAACAACATATACGTATGCGTATCATTTACGAGAATTTTAATGTAGATCATTTTAACTACTAATAAAATTGATTTTTAAAAGTGAAATAAAAATACATTTTGTATTGTACAATTAAAAGTATTGAACTCTCTGCAAAAAGTAGCCGCGAGAAGAACCAAAGTTTCGTAATTTTTGCTACAGAACCTAAATATTAAAGTTGAATGACGTCGAGATCGATATATGACAAACTGAGAAGCCTAAATCTTCACCGTATATCCATCTATCAATTAATAACATTTTGCACCATATCGCAGCTGCGAAATTCAAGTGAGAGGACAGACAACAAGTTACTTAATTGATCAAATCCATCGATGTTAATAAGCGTTCCTCCATCGCGGAACAAGACCCAGGTCGCTTTCGGTGGTTGACTCGAGCTCGAAAGACGGAGAATCGACAAAGAGTACGGAAAACGACCGAAACGTTTCCGTCGTGCCGCTAGTACCGCCGAGGAAGGGAGAGGGGTGAAGTTGGTGCCTCCCAACCCCTTTCGCCCAGTCGCTACCACCCTCGATCAAGGATAATTGCATTAATTTATTCCCGATCCGCCGCAGAAATTTCCGATCCTTTGGGCTAATTACGTTATTAAACGACCCCGAGCCGCCTCCGCCTGCCCCCCTTCGCCGTGGGATTACGTCTCTCGATAAAAATCCTCGAGAAGCAGAACGACCGTCGGGGCTCGTTTCTTTCTCTCTCCTCGTCACTGTTAAATTGCAATTTGTACGAATCACGACCGCGGAAATGCACGGACGGGGACCTTGGTGCGGGGCGGGAAGGAAGTCGAGAGTTCTTAAAAAATTATTACTACCGTGCCACCCCCTTCCGGGCGAGGTGGAAGAGGTATTCATTCGGGATCGATAGAGGCGAGTGACAAAGGGAAAGTTCGTTAAGCCGTTCCCCGTACAAATTGTCGGTCGCGTTCGCAATTAAAGTCGTTCTCCCACCTAACGACGCGACGCAATCAGGAAGGAGTCGTGAGTGAGAATCGCGTAGGCGAGCGACTGTCGCAAAGCAGCCGCCTGCGCCGTGAGTAATCGCCAGGTCGTTTGAAGCTGGTAACCGAATTGGACAGGGATTTCTTTGCGATTACTTTTGAAAGAATCATTCACAATTGAGCCGTTCACTGCACAAATCGATGAACCTATTTAAAAAATCTTGAATTTAATTGTCAGAGCACTGGCTATAGTCGTAACTTTTTATATTTATAATAACTTTTCTGAATAATAAAGATTAACACCATTAATCGACAAACATTATTACATCGCATTATTATTATTATTATTTGTAAAATATTTCATCGCATTTTATAGACTCAATCGATTTGTACGACTGAACGACTCGTATGTACTTATGTATATGGAACTATATAAATGATAATTTTCTTCGTCACGTTGCAGTAATATTATACAGTCCTCTTAGATTTATAACTAACTGTCAACAAATAATACTTTCGATCCTGCCTATTTGAATAAGAAAATACCTTCCAAGCACTCCATGCAGTAAAATAATACTTTTTTTATTCATCCATTTAAGCAGGAGGATGATCCAAGCTGCCTGTTCAGAACTTGCTGCATGTATCAATGAAACGAGTCTCGCAGGGACTAGCGTGGGATCGTTCTCTCGAACGAGGAGGCCCAACTATCTGGTTTCCTGCGCGATCGTGTCTTGGAATAGGTTAAGAACAGCTGATGCTCGTGCACAGGATATCATTTACATAAGGTCCTGATTCGTGGCACGTCAGAATCGCGGGTTTCGTTTCGTCTATGCCAAAGACACGTACCCTTACACGGTTACCGCATGAAATTTATAATTAGTAGGGTGCCGGCTCCATGCAAATTCTCACAATAATAGCGACGACTTACATCTTCGTATCGCATTACCCGTGTTTCATTTCGTTATATATTCTTACGCGATAGTTATGTAAATCATTGAGATATTTTCTTAAAAACCAGTAGATTTACAGTCTTGTTTATCAGGTTGGAATTACGTATTGAATATTACCTATAGGAATTAAAGTTCATTTTCTGGCGTGGCAAAAGGAAGGTTAATGATAACAGATGAGCCTTAATTTGCTTGTTGATATTTTTCTTGAATATAGAGTAGTTTCATGAATTTTGAATCGAGAGAATGCAATGAAAATGTGGTTAATGAGATCCAGTTACTGTGTGTCTTCTTTTTTTAAGAACTATATGAGAGAAATTCTGATTGGTTCCCGTCAATCAAAATTCATACAAATGAATCGCCATCCAGGGTTCATTTTAAGGATGAGAAAAGATACGAGCGAACAATCAAGACGAAAATAAATCTTGGAACGTTCCGCATTCAATTATCACGGAGAAGAGCAAACGATGCGAAAGAACGAGGGGCGAAGGTCGGAGAGCGGGAAAAAACAAGAAGAAAGGCGCATACATCAAAACGAAACGGCCCTCTGGAATTTCTAATGAGGTGTGTGAACTTCAACCCGTTTTCTAGGCGTAACCTAATTAAGTCCCGAACGCGTATGCAAATTTTCGCTCAGCGGGACACGCGGAGGTTTAAACCAGCCTCCCTTGCCGGCAGTTTCCCTCTTTATTCCTCCATCGCGAGGGGAAACGTTCGTGCGACGATTTTGCACGGCACGCATTCTCAGTCGTCGATGGATCGACCGTTAATTAATTAATTTTCTGTGAAGGGGGTCGAACCGAACTTCGTTGCGAGATTGAAATGTTCAACGGCTACGATAGAGAAAAAGGAATTCCGACCAATTAGCATTCCCATTCGAATGAACGACTGTGATTGTTGAAAGGATACTGAGTTGTTCGTTATTATTGTTACCATACTCTTCCACATTAGTAGATCAAAGTAACATAATTATTGTCTTGTGTGTACATATTGATGAACCGAAAAGTTCTGGTTTTTTATTTTATGATAAGTAGAGGATTAGCTTCGAAGCATACCTGTATGATTTGTTAGAATTTTTTTATTTCTTTAAGACTGTTTTTTAAATATAATGTAGTGAGTCTATTTGTATAAATATTATTAATAATAGTAGTATTATTAATAATAATAGTGTTACGATGTTGCATCATTGGAAAAATTAATTGTATTATATATTGACATTTACAGTGATTATCTCCATGTTACAATATTTCATATAACATAAACGTGCCTATGCCTGTTTCGTAGAAGAGTTGAAATGTACCACTGAACCAATTAACAATGTACCTTTGTTCCTGAATTTTGATTTAACAAAATTATAAGAATATACCACATGATTCCATCACGCTATTATCAATACTTATTCAGATAAATTCAATTCATTTCTCTGTCCAGAGACAAGTGAAAAAAAGTCTAAATAATACAAGTTCTTCGTGTATAAATATTGACCATACAGGTTCTATATTTATTTAAAGAAAATGTCTTGCGTAATGTTTGAAAACAACTATAGTATTGGATCATCACCCAATCGTTTAGTAATGTTCTAATTATTTTGAGCGACGCATTTGGTCGAGGAAAAGTGAGAAATTTGAGAATGAACCGGGAAGGAACCTGTGTCCGTCGCTTTGTCAGCGATCTCTTTAACTTGTGGCACGGTGCATCAAAGCGCAACCTGCGTGTCCCACGGTGCAGCTGAATGCATCGTGTATCGACAATAGTGTCGATGGTTCGATGGGGATGAATATCTATTGATTGGCAAAGCCACCCCTCGGTATCGACTCGATATATAGGCGTGTATACCTGCCGCAACCCCAAATATGTTCGTGCTACCTGCGAGTATGCAGCAAATTATCCTGTTTTCAGTGGCACGTGCCACGAGTCAGGTACATCTACAATATCTGACACGCATCGCTGTCCTTTTCACTTTTAACGATAAACCGATAACCGTTGTGTATCAGCTGTCGAATTGGTATCGATACACTGGATGAAATTTAACAAACGCAGAAACCTTCGATGTAGTATATGGGAAAATCAATGGGAAAACCGTAATAAAAATATATCAAGCTAATACTTAATAGCGGGAAAGTAATTAATATTTTGAGGCAGTAAACCACTCAAAATCATCTACAAATGAATCAGTTAATTTTTTTAGATGGATTAGCATATACGTTTAGTTTTTATATTATTTTAAATAGCGTAAAATGGAAGTAACCATTGCTATAAATTAACACAGCAACGTTGTCGCGAGGTTGAGAGATGTCATGGAGCAATGTAAATTTTTATTTCTGTACTGTTTGATGGAAAATTTAAGTCTTGAAATTATTTAAAAATTGTTCAAAAGACAGTAATAAATTACTGAAACATGTATTATGAAGTATAATTAACTGTACCCATTTACAAATAAATTAGAAAATTAAATAGCAAGGAAAATAATAACAGAGGTCGTTTAGAATGATTTAGTAGTTGAGATGTTCTACATCAAACAAGATGGTTTCTATATTGTTGATGTCTGATTATGGGGTGATTTATGATCTACCCTGACCTTTCACAACACGTATTTCGCAAAAATCACTGTGATTAATAGAATAAGAATAACAGCGATGAAAAATTGCAGGAAAGGTATAATCTACTCGAGCATCTCACTTAATTTACGAAGACAGCTACGAGTTGTAGCCTGCAACCCAAAGGTTAATTCGAAAATGATTATCTATTAAGAATCACACGGCTAATCCGGTTCTAGGTTAATCTGTCTTAATCCAGATGGTGATCCAAGAAACTACCTGTAAAAGTACCTACAAACATGTGAGTATTCACATCACTAACATTACTCTAACGAATTAATTTAAAATCAACCTATCGATTGCATTAATACAATCTAGTCCTATAGTAGTTTGTAACATATTGAAACCAAAAATTACTTTTCACAGAGCATTTCATAAATTATGAGCATAACTTTAAGAATATATTCAACATGTAATACGAAAGAAAAGTTCACATTAATATTTATCGTGGCCTTGTTTCATAGCCACAACTGCCTTTATGTTCTGTGTACCAGTTATTCATCTACGAATAGGAACTTACAAAAATTGTCCCGAATGGAACGCAGACCATATTAGTCAAAAATTGTATAGCACTAAAATTTGTATCCTTACATAACAGAAACAATTATTTGAAATGAATTTTATGTATTTATATTACAGATAATTCTTGTATATTACTATAAAGATCCAAAAAAGACTCAGAAAATGTTTCAGTAAAAATTAAGTTTGCAAAGATTGCAATGAATGTTTATAATCTCCCATACATTTCATAACGAATTACTTCCACTCAGACATTTCGAAAATGTCCTTCGAATGAAATTATGAATTCTCCAAACGCTTCGTATCGATCTGTTTTCATATGGAAATTATAATTTCAAAGCCCGGCCGACGCGCATAACGGATACGCGTTTTAAATACCCACGACAAGCTTTTACCTCCGATCACACGCATGATCGCGGCTAGATCCACATCCATTAAGAATTGGTAACTCGATATCGGGTTATTGTCCTAACGTATTCGATGCACATGCCTAGGAAAGTTTGTTAGCTTATGCAGGAGAAACCGAAGAAAGCGATACATTTATTATGCAGCGGAGACTGAAAAAGATCGAAACGTTTATTATGCAGGGCGTCTAAACAATGCGCAGGACGAGTTTGCTTGTCAGCAGTGTTTGTTCATAACGTTGAATATTCCTGAAGCAGAAGCTGAAGAGGACTAGTTACGCCGGTACATTAATTTTCATGCAGCTTTTCAAAATAATATTCTTCACATAGGTACATTAAAATAATATTTACAGATGTATGTGGAAGAGTATTAAGGCACATTCTTCAGACTTCAGTAGACTGAATTTAAACGTGGGTAACGATAAGTTATTCAATTTATTTATTCACACAAACATGAAATCCGCACTTAATATTTTTGAAGCAGTCTGGTAAACTTCCAAAAGCAGTTTATTATTCGTCTCCATTGCTGAACTTTATAGGTTGATTTAGATTCCTTCACATTTCATTGAATGAAAATTGCCAATTGCCATTAAATTTTAATTTGAAAAATTGTGAATATGTTTTAATGAATCATGAACAAAGATTTCATTCCAATTAATTTTGTACATATCACATGATTTTCCACAATAGGTCACAAATCTTTTACACGTGATGAAATAATGTACATTATTTTTATAAATTCCCTTTATAATATA
The DNA here is from genome assembly GCF_026283585.1 of Hylaeus volcanicus. Lineage (NCBI taxonomy): Eukaryota > Metazoa > Arthropoda > Insecta > Hymenoptera > Colletidae > Hylaeus > Hylaeus volcanicus. Next base: position 20,890,649 of record NC_071977.1, read on the forward strand.
AATTCAAATAAACATTGTAGAGTGCATAAATACAGACGTAGCTTTTATCTAACGGTATTGTTGCGACGATGTGAAGTTGCGGAAACGAGTTCCCGCGCTTCCGGTTGCCAGGAAGCGGCAAACTTTTAAAATAGTAGAGAGCGATTCGAGAACTCAGAGAGAGAAGACGTTTCGTTACAAGCCTCCAAGATTATCGTTATATTATCGTTAAATTGTTCAAAAGTTATAGTTTGTTAATAAACTTTATATTTAATTAAAATGAATTCTCGTGCTTCAACCCCCCGGCGCAACAGTATATAAAATTAATAAGAAAGAATAGCCAAAAAATAATCTGCCAGTAATGTTACAATTTTGATGTGACTGGTGAAGTTAATCGATTTGTGCAGCGAACGGCTCATACACAACTTCAAGCTAATTACTAGTTCATTTCTTAAGGTTGATTCAGACTATGCGACACATTTCGGCAACGACACGTACCGGCACCGACACGACAAAACATTAAAACACGCGTTTTAATGGAACTATTCACACTTAACAGACACCGACCTGAACGTTCCGTCAACGGGAATAGTGTGAATAGTTCCATTAAAACGCGTGTTTTAATGTTTTGTCGTGTCGGTGCCGGTACGTGTCGTTGCCGGAACGTGACGGTCCGTGACGTATAGTCTGAATCGACCTTTAAGTTTCTGCAAGGTCCAGATCCCAGATCAAACAAAACACCTCTCAGAAAATCGTCTCAAAATTGCATTCTTTATCCTTCCTGAATTAACGAAACAGAATCAGTGTTCCATCCAAACGAAAATTCTGCCCCATCTTGAGAACTGCTTAAACAGTTAGAGAACATATGCAAAACGTCGCTGAATAATTTTAGAATTGGTGAGGGTATCGATTACGGTTAGGAGAAGCCCCGTGCGAGAGAAAAAGTACGAAGGCCCCCTCGTATCCGGATACGTTCCTGTCCTGTCAGTTCTATGTCAACCCTCGTTGTTTTTTTGCCGCGCTCTTAATAATTGATCATCTGATTACGATACATTATACCCCCCTTTTTCTACTTTGGTACACCGTCAGAGGGCATTATTCGTGCACCAAGGGAAACAGAGCAAACGGGCGCAACAGAGAGGGAAACTTTTTCTTTCCGTCGCCAGCCAAGGGACGGCCATTTGCATATAGGCCCCCTTATCGACAAATACACCGGGGGCGCCCCTCGTAATGAGGGCCCCCTCCCCTCGCTCTCCGTCCCTCTTTCTTTTATTTTTTTAACGTGGACCGCCATTGTCCGTTAACTCATTCGACGTGGCGGCGTGGACCAGCTTCGTATCTCCCTTCCTTCCTCGTTATCCTCTTCATCTTCCGTTCACCACCTCTTTGTCCATCCTATCGTCTCGCCCTAGAGCATCCCTTCTCTCTCTTTCTTCCTCCTTCAGCCTCGTTTCTCGTCACCAAACGCGCACGACGTTTCGTGCTCGAACCCGCGTTCAAGTAAAAAAAAAAATATGCGACAGGGAATAACAAAACCGGTTGCACGTCGAAAAATATGAATCATAGAGATAGAGTTGGAAGCGTGAAAGCGTCGGAGAGGATTCCACCCGTGACATCTGCTTTTCGAGATATATACAACCAGGGTAAAAAAAAAATGTATATTAAAAGGGGGAACGCGATAGCTGATAGAACTGTTCCCGTTGCCACGCGCATCGTTGCGATCGCAGAGATCCCTGGGAATGATCGGAGGCGTCGGATCTATCGCGGAAGTCTATTCGATGGTAAATGGTTTCCTATAGGAGCGTGAAAAAGTAATATTCGGTTGGTTGCTTATTTATTCCAGACGTTGATATTTAGGGATATAGAGTAAGTCCAATAAGTATTTGTACCCTCCATGTCTATTGAAGAAATTTGGCGAAATTAAATGATAGCTTCGACGATTCCAAATGAATTTTTCATTATAAACATATATATATATATGAATTAAATTTGCACGTATATATATTTATAATAAAACATTTATTTTGGAGCATCAGACCCTGTCATTTAATTTAAAATCTAAATTTTAGACAAATGTCTTGAATAGATATAGAGGGTACGAATACTTATGGGACTGACTGTATGTATTTAGACTAGTTGAACTTTATTCAGAATTTTTCATAAAGGAATAGTAAATTAGTTTGGTTTGAAGTTTCGAATGACTGGGTGAAAGACGTGTAGCATAATAATGCTTTATTTATTATGTGAAGATTTTATTGTCCCGAATCTTGAACTTCGAAAAAGTTTATTAAACCATGTCGTCACACCTATCGTCGGAACCTCCAAGTAGTTGATATTTTGATTTTTACTTTTACAATTTCACCTGATTTACGGTACAAAAAAAGTGTTTTTTTTTTCTCCCTTTCACAAGAAACGCTGCCATTTTGTTTATTAAACAAATAAATAAGTGGAGGTTCCAACCATAGGTGTGACGACATAGTTTAATAAACTTTTTCGATTTTCTGTTTCAGATTACCAGGAGAGCCAAAATCACCTGCGCCAGCGGATAACTTTTTTTTTTTACACACATGCATATTATTTTGTAAATAAATGACGAAATATTTTTAACCAAAAAAAAAAAATGTTTTATTTACTTTCCTTAATCATACCTTTAAGGGAAAAAAACATTCATTCAATTTTATGCAATAGTACCTGAGAAAAAAATTATTGAAAATATGCTTTTTTTTGTGTGTTCACAGTGAAATGCCCCCTTAAACGAAGGATGAGCATCCTGCTGAAAAGCGAGTATTATTCGCTGTTTTCTCCATTTTCAGGGGTAGCAGGTCGTATTAAAACATAGGACTGGTTTCGTATCCTCGAGAGACCGATCGTTACCGACTTCGTTACACAACTGTTAGGATAATCTGCGGCGAGAATCATGAGCCGTGATACATGTATACAGAGTGTATAGGTATGTCCGGGCCCGGGGGTGAGGGCAGGTGTACCCTCCGAGAGAATAATTAATATTCAGCGAGGAAAAAGTGGGCGAGAGGCCAGCGATGAACTTCTCTTATGAACAGTTAGCGCGTTAGCAAACGGACGCATCGCTTTTAGACACGCAGCTGGTCCTTCTCGGAGAGACTTCGGGCCAATTATGCTCGACTTGTCCATCGTTCTTGTACCCGTAATTCTTTAACATATCATTTCAAGGTACCTGCGCCAGGCAAATTTTATGGAACCTCTGGAACACTTCTGATGGAATTCGATAGCTAGTTTATGGATGAAGGCATACTTCTACACTTCTAATTCTTGGAGAAAAGCTTCTAATATTTCTTGACGATGAATTTAAATAGAATAGTTGACACTTAATAGTATGTAATTATTATGTAACTGTCACTCTCATGCAAAATGACTAATTTATTCACGTATAGTGCTCCAATCATTTATTATATGCGTGAAACATAGAAGAAAGATTCTACAAAGGTGTAAGGTACAAGTTCTACAACAGAACGCGGTGGTTGAGAGGCAAATTTCGTTAACGCGTCGTAAATAACGAAGGCAAACAAGGAAAGGGAAAAGGAATGGAGAGGGAAAGGCCGAGCAATGGAAAGTTTATAATGCCCCGACGATAACATGTGGCTGCAAAAGTTGAGGCATTTCCTGAAGGCACGCGACGAAAGTTAACATGGCCACGAGACCAGTTCCGGGTGGTCGTAATTTGTACCCCCGCTACCCCTCCGTTCCTCTTCCGCTATCTCTTTTTCACCGACTCCTTTATAACGCTACTCGCCTCCACTTTCGCCCTTATCTGATCACAAGTTTTCCTCGTTTTCTGCAGCTGCAATTCGTCCTGCGCCCCGAGAATGTACGCTTTCGTTATCAAGGCTACCGAGATTCTAGTCGAAGATTGCTGATATCTATGTTAGCGAATTGCAACGTACTCGTGCTATTGCATTTTGCAGTTTTTCGCGGTGAACGCTGTTTCGAAGTTTGACACACTTTTTTATTAAGTCACGATTACCAGTCCCTTGGACTAATTATTTGTCGTACGCGTGCAATTTACTAATATTCTTAGGAAAGAACAGATTTAAATTCTATATAATTTGAATATATTTTGCAATTGGTGGATGAGGAAGGAAATATATCTGTCACAAGATTTTCTTTCGTCACACTGTAAACTATGTATTAAAAATTCAGAACTTAGAAATAACTTTTCTTCCAATGCTTTAGGAAAATTCATAATTAATTTGAAGGGATGTTTCCACTCCTAGAAGATTTATTAGTATCACTTACATCACACTTCTGCAAACAAAAAATTTTTATTCTACTTCCGAGTAACCAAACATCCCCATTCTATTGTATAGAGTAGTGTCTACTCTACAATAATAAGTCAGAAAACATCCCCTAACTGTTTCTGAGCAGTCTTACATAACATAGCTTATTCCTCAAACGTTATAAATATTAACCCTTTGCCTTCGAGAGGTGACTCTCAGTCACATAAGAGGTAACTAGGTTTGACGTAGTAAATCAACCAGCAATAATGTTTGTTTAAGTATACTTTCACTGGAACTCAAAGTGTCAATAAAATGATTGTTGAAGGGGTAAGGGTGACCTGATTTTCAAATCTCAAATTTGAGATCTCATCTTCGAAGTCAATCAAAGCTTAACATTCGTGGCAATTATATGCTAAGAAAGCATCTCGACTTGCTGGTAGATACCAGAAAAAAAGGTCTCGAGGGCAGAGGGTTAAAAGTCTACCAACAAGCGATATCTGTAGAAAAAAAGACTGTAAAAAATTTCAGTCAAGGCAACAATAACGATTATTGCGACAGACTCGACAAGGCGAATTGTTCACCTCGAGAGGGAGAATGTGGCTGACCGACGATGGAAAGTTCTGCTGCGTATTGTTTTTCAAACCGTGTCAAATTAAATTCCAACCCTGTCCGTCTCTATCGAAAGTACAACGCCAGGGTCGCAGATGGCGTGGAAGAAGATGCTGGGAGGGATGGAAAATAGAGAAAAAGGGAGGATCGTAGGGGAGGCATGGTTGGGCAGGGCGAAGGGTGGGTTCATGGACGTTCGGATACCATCAAGCCCCACCTTCCATGTGGGCTAGAGGTGGCCTCGTAAGGGGTGCACAAAATCAAGCATCGACCTTTCGACACCCGTTGTCAGATGTCTCTGTCTCCGATGTCCCGCGACATATGCTAATTACTCCTTTATCTCTGGTCTACGCTCTGGTTGGCCGGATGATTAAGGCGAGACACGGTAATTCGTTTCACAATTTCCCAGGTTCCTAATAAAAAGCGGGAAATTGTACTTTGTGAATTACGCATGGCCCATACGACGATACTAATCATGTCATCGCGACGACATGTTAAGGGGAAACACTCGGAATTTTATTCGTAGAATATTGCATAATTAACTTGATTAATTCATGAAACGTAGGAATTTGTTAAAAATTACTCTGGGATATTTGAGACTCCGTGTTTTTCAAATGTTTGTACATTTCTAAAAGCAGCCGTGTTTTGCAAATGTGTTCTTGAAGGATTAATGAATACCACGAGGTAGAAAAGTAAAATATAATATAGAGGCTCCAAATCAAATGTAATGGAAAACATGCGGTATTATAAATCCGAATATATGCAACAATTTATTTACTCCTTTTTATCGACTCCATTTATTATTGCATTTGTATTCGTAGTTTTGTAAATTAACATTAAATATTTAAATTAAAAAACTTTTATTTATGTACTCGAATTCATAACACTAAATTTTCGTATATATCTGAATTAAACACTTTCTACAAACATACGTTGTTATAAGTTGAACTGATACATGTGAACAACTTTTATTTCTTACTTCGAAATATTGCAAGTTGTCTAATTACTTTTTCATGCTTTTATTTGTAGACATTTCATCGTTTATACTGAGAAATACCTACAACTAAGGGCAGAACTCTTACTATGTTTTTCATAATATAGTCTTCGTATTCATTTAATTTATTAATTAGGAAAATTAATGTTAAAAAGAGGCTGTGCTGTTCAACAATTCATCTTTCCTTAAAGTTGGCCGATAATGAAATTGCGCCTGAGAAGTGCGAGCGAAAATAATAACATCATCTGTAAACGGTTGATTTGGCGCCATCTCGTGATAAAATTAGGGAAACGGTATTCGGACTTCCGGCGGCGCGAGCAAAAAAAAATCGATTTCATCCTACTCGGCCCACTTCCAACCCTCTGCGTTCCTCTCCACCTCCGGCGCTCCTAACTTCCGGGGAAGACGCGGAAACGCCGCCGGATGTCGCCTCTGGACGGCACCGAGGTTCTCTTGCAGCTTGCCAGACGGCGATTAAACAGAAACAAAAAGTGAAAGCGAGAATTACGAGGGAAAATGGATTATTCGCTACGGTGGAATCTGAATCAACGCCAGTTAGTCGTCGCCCAGTCTTCGATCTCAATTTCTATCGTTATTACGTTCCTCTCTTGAGCCTAGCCGCAATATTTCCATTGCGTTATCCATTTCGATGTTTGAGAGGACAGAGCAGAGAAAAACACGAGAACTGGGAAAGTTTTGGTTTCTTAAATAAAATTCGGTAGATCTTCAACAACAGTACTGTGAAGTATATAAAATACTTTTGTTGTATAAGTAGGCAAGGGAAATAGAGATTACTTTAAAAGCATTCAACTTTATATTAAATTATTGCGGATGACGTAACAATTTCTGATTGTAGACTCTATTCAAGGCAAGCTTTAAGTATCAATAAAAATTCCTAATTGAATTTCGCATACGGTAAGCTAGAAAAAGTTTGGATAGCACGGATTTATTAAAACTGTATCGAAATAAAAAGGCAATGTATGGCCTGCCAATGGCTCCAATTTCTAAGCAGATACGACAATAAAGAAATAAACTAAGAAGAAACTAATACATAGAAAACATCGTTGAAACAATGATTAAAATATTGCATATAGGTGGCGTTCACTTTTTGACTCTACATTTCAATATAATACTTTCCCTCCAGCTTAAAATTCTTGAATATTATTGCCGAGCCTCACTCGACATAAGTCTGCAAAGGGTTAAAAGTGTATTGAAGTAAAAAGGCAATATGTGATCTGCCAATGACTCCATTTGCAAACAGATGCGATAATAAAGAAATAAACTAAGAAGAAACTAATACATAGAAAACATCGTTAAAACTGTGATTAAAATATTGCATATAGGTGGTGTTCACTTTTTGACTCTACATTTCAATATAATACTTTCCCTCCATCTTCAAATTCTTGAATAGCTTTCATTTAATAACCTGTACTCGTTATTAACGCACTATGAATACGAATAATTCTAATATAAAATAACGAAACTATCAGTAAAGTAAGAAAAATACTTTCCTACATTCAACGAAGACGAATCCCCCCAAAAACAAACTATGCTTTCTCGACAAACTATGAAACGCAGCCGTCCAGCTGGCATACCAAGAAGAAGAAACATCCTAAGAACTGAAAAATAAATAAATACAATCACGTTTCCATGAAAGTGTATCCGCCATCGTTAATCCGTCTCCCGGCCTTCGCAGTTGAAAATAAACCTTCGGTCGTTTCTAAGACAACGGTCCCGACGTAAGCGAAATGAAAAGCTGGACGAGGAGAACAATTACACGGTTATTGAGTAGAGGCAAAGAAAAACAGGCGAGGTCCGAGTCATCGACAGTACGTCGAACGAATGGAATACATCAGAAGATCAGAAAGCGTGGAGGAAGAAGGAAACTGGCACGTCTTTGATCAGAGCGACGATTTACATAAGATCGGTGCCACTGGTCCATTATGAGGAGCACAATGCCAACGCGAAGGTTAGCGTTTTTTTGCACCGTAGCCCTGCTCCCCTCAGCCGTTCCTCATTCCACCAGTTCATTTGCATACCGTAGGCTAGTTTCCCACACGTCTTAGCAGCGATCGTTCCGTCCTTCTCTTTGCCCAGCCACCTCGCCTAGCCTCCGTCTCTCTCAGGCTTCCTTTACCTTTCCCTTGCTCGTTTCACAACCCTTTCAGCCGGCAGAGACAAAAAAGCCAACAGACTACGAAAAAACAGACGCCTTCCTTCTTCCAGGATGCTGGCATTTCCTGGCGAAACTTTTCTCAAGACGACGCGCGTGTGTGCCATTCAGAACGCGCCGTGTCGAGTTCGTCGTCGATGGAATTGTTGGCATCGTGTATTTTCTGCGCTATTCAATTTCGATGCTACAATAAATACGGAAATCCTTGTTAGGAAAATACGCCACGAGCATTGTGCGCTGTGAAAACGTTTGCGGAATTTTTCCATCGAAGCTGGCTGAAGGAAGCCGTGGAATTTGAGGCTATATTAAAATCTTATTCGAATAACAAACGGCCAGCATTTCTATTTGAATTTTAATTTGGAATTCTGTTCGTTCAACCGATGTTTGTGATTTTAGATTCTATTTTCATTCATTAGTACTGGGAATAAAATTGTTACATTAAAATATGACGTGGGATGGGTAAATCAAATTTGTATAGAGTTATAAATGGAGGAAAGCAATAACGGTTCAATTGCGAGTGAAGCAGCGCGCATGAAGTTACTATATCGAGAACATTTCTAGGGAAAATATGGTTCTCTTAAATTATTAATATGTATTCTATTTATAAATTTAAATGAAACACTGATTATCTGTATTTAAAAATAAAAAATTCAAATATACATACAGGAAATATATTAAACACTAGATAAAATATTAGTTACTATTTTAGCACAAAGACTAATTTTACTCCTTTGTCAAAGCAATCTTAATCACGTGACAATCGGACAAAGATTGCATCGACTCAACCTGCCACCTAAATACCTCCCGTTCGTGATTCGTAATTTATTCAGTGAGCCAATGGAAATGACTCATTCCGCAGTTAAGTGATCATAGAATCCTCCGTTTAGGGGTAGCGCATAAGCAACGGACGATAACGCGCAAATAAACGTTAAATGGACAAGGTGAATGCGGAAGTGCGGTCGCAAAGGAAGGGACGAATTTTAAAGAACCGCAAGGAAAGTTTACGAGCTGCCAACCTCGCGTAATGACTGTCGTTAACCACGCCACGGACCTCTCCAGCGGAGAACCAGACTTTTGTATGCTAATGACAGGGTGGTCCGGTTTCATCCACCCTTGGGTAAAAAATCTTAGGGGTCAACAGACCCATCGTTCGCCCGAGTTTTAAGTCTCCCTCGAGTACCATTGACCTCGAATTAAAAACGGGCTCGACCTTCGGCCTGTTGAAAACTTCACGAGCCTTACTTTTCGCAAATTCATTGACGAACACGCTCGACCCGCCCGATGCTCCTTATTCGTACAAAATTAACTTCCGGTTGGGAACTGCCACTCGTTGGCGAGAAGCAAGTTACGGGACCCTCGGGACAACGGCGTGCAATTCGCTGAAGTAACGCGTGCATTAATATTCATTAAATTGCACTCGCTGCTCTCATTCGAGGTAAGTATTTTTCGAGGGGTACGCGTTTCCCCAAGTAACCTAGAAAAAAGTACCAGTAGCACAACAGGTGTTGATGCGTTTATTTCGTTTCTCGATGTCGTAAAACATCTTAACTCCTTCAGGTTAAATGGATTACATACTATCCCATCTATTACTTAGTTTCAATGTAGAATTTAGGTTTAATTTTAGAATATTTTTTTTTAACCGTGTGATTCCAAGTAGTAGTAGCCATTTTGCTTGGTTTTATTTTTAATAGGCGTTAACAATAGGAATGGAAATGGAATGGAAATATTTATCGACGATGAGAATTTGTCTTATTGTTTTTAAATGGAAAAGCAGGGATTACGTCACTCATCCATGATAAAATTAAATAATAATAGAAATAACTTCCCAGTACTTTTCATAATATAACTATAAGTTAAATCAAAATACCCAAAAATGTAACGAATAAATAAATCCAATAGCCAATGGATTGCTCCAATTAACTAAGCAATTACTAAATTTAATAAACACTTTAAGAAATCTGTACTAAACATAACTCTCCATAATGAATATAAATTTTGAAATAGAAATGCCTCTTAACTATTTATAAAAAGTACATGGATAATTGTTTAAGCGGCAATGAAACTGTGACGAACGGTACAAAACACGGTTACCCGTATAATATTGTTTTACATCACGAGCTCTACAGAATTTTAAACGGTAAGTTCTCTCTCATGGCTGTTCGGATTTCATTCACCCAGGTGACACCGTGACATTGGGTTCTAGGGGAATTATTCAAAACCAGGCCTGGCTGGCAAAAGTGCAACCGTCCCTGGCACCGTAATCCCATATCCGATTTGCATAAAGGAGGAATGCAAAAAACCAACAGAGGGAAAAACAAAAGCGGCAGGAACGTTTGATAAAACGCACGACAGATTTTGTTCAAGACAAAACATTCTGTACCAAATTATACTGTACATAGTATAAACAAAATTATTAGTTATTTTACATAGCGTGAATAATTGCGACATTGTTCAAGAATTTCGATTTAACAAAATATTGTAAAATTTTGTTCAAAACAACACTCCTTCGTCACGATAGAGTCTATTATTTTCGTTTAAATTACACAAATTAGCTCAAATACATCTTTCTTGTTCTTTTCTAACTCTCGGTGACTCAAATTTTATTTTAATTCCAGAAACCTATAAAAAGAAAATATTTCTCAGTTGTTTATATAATCACGATTGAATGAAAAATTGAACATTGCACAGTTGAACCAGCAGAGTTACCACATATTCCTATAAGAAAGCATCACACATCACTTAATAGATTAATAAATTCCAAAATTTCCAGTGATATACTTACGACGTGTTCTTACAGAAAAATCTTTACATGTCCAATGTGTTCGAGTCTTCGTTATTTCATGGACGCATAAAAAACAAACAATTAATATATGTTAATTAAATTCGAACAATTAAAATAAAATTCAAAGTTTTCGATCGAGTATAAGATCAACTTCTTTAACACTTTCAGCAAATTCAGACCATCACTGCTAAATCAACTCACTAAATTATCCTACTGAAATACCTAGTAAACCAAAATAATTTCTATGGACTTCAAATCGACGCGACGCCATGTCGCAGCTTCGACGCGGGCCAAGTCATGCGTGGAGTCCCCGAAAACCCCTTGGGCCCTCGGCACACCTAACGATTATGCGCGTGACGAAAGAGATCTTGGCAGAGGCGAGTATGCTAATCAGCAGGCATAATGCGGTATCGATACGCCGGTGAAAGCCAATTATAGCGTGGGGATCCGTCGCGTTCGGTGCGCTCTCTCGAGGAACGTCGTGAGACGCACAAAGGGGTGGCACAGCGAAGCGACGCATCGGTGAGAAAATGAATAGGAAATGAAAAAAGAGAAAAGGAGGAAGAACGAGGACGGGGCCCTCGCAGACAACGCCATAGGCGGAGACCTCGTTGGCCCGTTGTTCGAAAGTGCTATTTGTATTTATTCGGGCCCCTTTGTTCGTGCCTCGTGATTCACGGGGAGGGGGGGTGGGGCGAGCAACGCGAGGGAAAGAGAGAAAAAAAATTATTCGGAGACGAGGCAAAGGGTGAAGTCCACTAGTCGTTACGAGGCTACATAGCGTTTCGGTCGGGGTAAAAAAATAGTTCTAACGCGCCGGTACTGTTTGCCCTCGAGTGTGTCTGACCAGTGACGGTGACTGTTTTCCAATTTTTCCGGAAAGTTGCGCGACTCTTCGTTGCCCAGTGCTCAAAATAATTGGGGGGGTTCGACTTCCATGGCAACTTTGTCTTTTTGTGAACCGTACTCGAGGCTTCAGGCCGTATTGTATAGACAGTGAAAGTGTTACTTTTATATACATGGACTGATACGTCGTATATTTGTATCGGATGTTTCCAAATTAAAAAATCGTACCGATTGCGAACGAACATGTTCCGCAAGTGAACATGTGTTTGTCCAAGCATTTTGTTTACACGTTTTAACCATTAGATTTTATAAACCTCTTCGGTATGTCTGATGAAAAAAAGAGTTTGTTCTGTAAAATATTACGAAATTGAATAAGTGTGAAATGTAGAAAATTTATAAAAAACATATATAAAACAATTATTATTATAAAATGTGTACTATAGTATATAGTATATGTGTACTAAATGTGTATGTAGTATTATACTGCAAACTAAATAGAGAAACATAAGTGATAGTTATTAATATATTCGTAACATTTTTTAGATTCTTATTCTAATTAAGGAAGTGTCCATATACTTACGAACGGAGGTGTACATACATACAACCATTGAAATCAATAATTCAAATAAAAAGTTAGAAAATAAAGACAAAATACAATTTTTTAATTATATTATTCTCGAATAATAATAGTAATAATACTTATAGTAACTGCTTAGTGCAGAGCGTACAAATTACCTTTAATGAATGCAAATAGTACACACATAAATCCACTAATAATGTAATATTATTACTTAAAAAAAATTATAGGTTTTCTACACATTTCTACTAAAGCATCAATTGCTTTACATTGACACATTTTTTCTTCTGCACGCTTGTCAACAATTTATCACAACGCGTTCGTTCAATTGGGATACATCATCCCCATAAATTCATCTCTCTTCCTCGTTTCAACGTAATCGTACCAATTTCGCCGTAACTCGGTGCGCTAATTGCACACCTGTAAGGATAATAAGAGTCGAGCGTTTAGCGAATTTCTCTGAAAAAAACATCGTGTGAACAGATGCCCGAGCGGGGTTGAGTTAATTCCAGAAATCGAATTACGAGAGCAAGCGTTGACTCCGTCATGCAGATTCCCTCGTTTCCGTTGGTGTAGTATGTGACGAGATGATTCCATGTGTGTGTGAATGCATCTCGTGCAGCGGATGCAACTGCGAGTGGCCAGTAGCTCGCAAAACGACTGACCGCTCGGTGCATCCCCCTCGGCGCTTATTCGACGAGCCTCGCGAGTGATCCATCGATAGGATTTTTTTCAAAAATTCCTCGCGAACCTAGCGTGATCTACGCGTGGAATTATGTCTTGCTGAAACCCTAGTTATTTCGTCGATCGGAACGTATACGACGGGAAGTGTTGACGCGAAACGAACGTTGTAAAACTCAGGCAACGCGCTCGGACTCGACCCTGATGGGAAAATTATGCCCGAACGTATCTCGAAACGGGGCAGGCGTGTCGGTTGTCCGTGTAATAAAGTTTTTTAATAATTTCTACATATTGTAAGTTCATTTTACGCGGGATACCGGGCACGCTCGACAGCAAGGAAAACCGGACAAGTAATTTCATAATGTCACAAAATGAAGTTGCGACAGTTTTTACATGGTCGAAGTACGGAAGGAAAAGTTCCCGTTATAAGTTTTAATGGTACATAAATAAACGGCGACGTTGTAATAGAGTTTCGAGCAGAACGAGTTTCCCAGGCGAGATTCGATGCAAAGGTAACACGGCCCCCGTTATAAATATTCAATCATAACCGTGACATTTTTCCTCTCGCGACGGTGCGCGTCACGTGAGACCGGGGCTGCGATAAGCTTAATTCGACGAGCATGTGCTAGCATTATAAATTAACCGCGCGCCCCGAGCCCGACGTTTTCGATGAAAATTATAGAAAATTAACGAGCCGTCCGCCTGAAGCCAAATTCGCGCTCGTTTATGCGCGGTACAACGTGGTCGTGGTTCGTTCTCGATGAAATGCGAGGCCAGTTATTATTCCGGTATCAGCTTGAATTTTTTTAGTCGTATAACGATTTGTATACAGTTTATATCGATGCTTTGTTTGATACGTTTATTCGACCAGGCAGTTGTGAAACTTTTATTCATTGAATGTTAAATGTTGTTTTATTTTATAGTCCAAATTGTAATTTTTGTCGAAGTACTTCATTATTTATTAAATTTTGTTGCTTTATGTAATAATACTGTTAGTGACGTATCAAAGAAAATATTTAACAAAAAAAACAGGATGTTTTAACATACATCCGATTTAAACAATGTCAATAAATTAAATAAAGAAATAAATATCTAATTTCAATAAATAAATATATTAATTAACTTATTTGCTTTATATCGTTTTGTGACATAATATTCTACTACCTACCTACACCGTTAAATATTAAGTTTGTTTATAGCTAGTATAGGTTTATGTTTACAGATTCTCTTCTTCGTTAATAAACTGTGCAACATAATGTCTTTACGACACAATTTTGCATTATTAAATAATTCTTAAATTACCCGATGAGAACCAACGGATTCATCGTAGTAAAGACCTATTTTCCTTTTATTTGTTACTCAAAACTGCTATTTAGGTAAAAATTTCGCCCATCCCTGCCCGGAACGAGCGTCCCTCCCCTTTAAAACGGCGCTCGGTTAGATTTAAACTACCCCGAACTAAAACCAAGGGACCATCTGCGCAGACCTCGCGATCAACGACACTGCAGAACAAACGATTGACGCTAACCTTAAAAAATACCTACATTTGCAAAATGTTTCCAGCGCACCCCAGGTGTCCTCGTATTCTACAAACAGGAAACGAATCTGTAACAACAAGTTGCACTCCCCAAGACTGATGTCTCCGAGGAAAAGCCCGGGTGAAACATTTTTCATTTTCTTTCCATTTTGCCTGATATTCAATCGCGCGAAGTGAACCTGCCAGAATCCATTCCCGATAAGAACGGCGAAAAGGAAGGGATGAAAGTGGTTCGTGGCTCTAATACACGCGGGGGTGCGTGTAATTCCGAGGCCGCGCCATATTTTAACATCGTTCCGAGTTACATTATGTTTCAGCAAAATGGTCGGCGCACACGTGGCAGTGCCGTCGACGGGGAGGGTGGTTTATCTCGAATACACAATCCCACCCTCCCGGGCCACCCTCGCCGGGTGAACGCGACGGGGCGGCAGAGGGAGGGTGGCGGAAGGGTGTGGAGGGTGCGGACCTGCATGGGAGGGCGGTTCAAGGGGAACACGGGTGAGAGGGTGGAGGTCGACGACGACCCTCGGTAACCAACGCCCACCACTAGCCACGTTCCCCTTCCACGTTGGCTTTCGCGACGTCTAAGGGACGGGGGAGGGTGGAAGGCAAGCCGGTACGGCGTGCGAGCTAACGACGTTCTTTCGCTTTTCGCGAAGAAAAGAGTGAGCGGGCACCGCGAAACGTGGAAGCGAGAGGACGAGATCGGGAGTACCAACGAAAGCGGAAAGGATGAGAGAGAAAAGGGGTGGGAGGGTGGTACAAACCACCTACCCCCCGTCTTTCTTTTCCTCTTTGCTCCCTCGCGCTCTGGTTCTTTGTGAACATAGACACGAACAGGGGAGACTGCAGCAGGTAATGATGTACCGCGGTAAATTTCCTGCGGAAAATTACCCGCGCGGTTCCCCGCGACTTCGCGGCCAAAAGGTAATCATTTTCTTTTTGTAACGCGACCGGCAAACATTACGTGCACAGCCGCGGACCGGCGAAAGTTGTAACAATGCGGACGCGATTTATTCAATTATTAACGACAACGCCGGACGGCTGGGGACGACACGGTTTACGTTTCAGGGGGATGAAAGAGGTTCGTTAGTTGATGCCCGTTGTCGCGAATCCTACTGTTGTATGAAAATTTACCTCCTTCGTTGGTCGTGTATTTTTTCAATTTTTTTCGAGAGAACGGGCAATCGGAATTTCACGGACAGGGTTGTTGTTCGTGTCTCGGTTGTAAAAGTATCGAGACGAGGCTCGTTTAAACATCTCGAAAGACATTGAAAAACGGAAAAACTAGAAAAATACGATAGGTTCTAAATAGAACCACCTCTAACACTATTTAGGTATATAGAGAATAACTTTGTATTATATGGACACAGTTCAACCCCTTAGGACTTTAACTTTTCTCTTTGGCTATTGGACTATTCTTCGTCTGCCTTGAGTTACGTAGCGGTTGATTTTAAGGAACAATGTTAAAACAATTTTTATAACGTGGATTTCCACTAATACCTATTTTATAAAGTTAAGTAATTTGACTTCCAAGGGCCTGGCTTTATGTCGCATATTCTTGACATTTTCACGTTCACTATAATCTTATTAATTTCATATAAGTTCACTTGTATTACCTATAAAATAAAATTCTATTTTTTCAATAATATCATTTACTATTCAATTAAACTATTACGATACAACAGATCAATTATCATAGTCACAATTTTTTCTATTAAATTATTATTCACTTTAAATGTACAGCAGAATGGAGAGGCGTTCCAAAATTTTACCAAGTCTATATTATTTAAAGCAAAAGAATATCTCGAACAGAAAGCCGTCTAAGCTGTCTTATTTTGCACATAAAGATTCCTCTCGACGAATTTGAAATACTTCTCCTACACGGCGCGTACAATAAAACTTTTTTTACGTTACACGAAGAGGGCTGATAGAAGGGGGATGAAAGTATCTGGCGGAATCGCTGTCGTCTCATCCGTTCAATTAATTTGTTCTGGATAAACGGAGCATGACTGAGCGTGGCCGACGAAACGCGGACTTTTCGAGAGGAAAACAAGATGTCAAGCAAGAAAGAGAAATTCCTTCCTGCAGCGGCCAATGCATGGAAACCCCTCGAAGGCGTATCGTGAACGAGACAACCGATAATTTGTTTTGGACCTCTTCTCTCCTTCGCAACAGAGAGTACACGGGACAGCGAACTTTTGCATTGTTACGGAATCGAGTGTCGCATTCGCTGACTGCCGACAATTTCGAAGTTTTAATTTGAGTTTGAGGATTCATTAGGGACATTATGCTCCGCCCGGCAAACTTCCAAGCAGCCACGCGAACGCCACCCCCTCCTCCACCCCTCAAGTCGCCCAAAACACCAACCCCCAACCCCTCGACCACCCTCTCTATCTCATACCACTCGAATCACGGGGGCACAGATCGAATAATTCCAGAGTCGCAGATCGTGTCCCTTCTTTCCCATTATCAGAAAGCAACTTTTTATTCGACTGACATCGAAAGGAACCGTTTGACAATGCGACGCGTGATTATTCGACACTTCCCAACACGAAATCTATGATCCAAAGGCAACGCGAGCCGTGCTCGAGAGAAGGACTATTCTTTGCGAGGCGGACCAAAGGATCCTCCAAATTTACGAAATTCTTTTCTAATGAATTTGAAATTAAAATTCTTATAAAGGGAAGAGCGAAATTGTTTTGGCGCTGGACTAATTGTAAGTATTGCTGCACCCCTTTGTGTAACTTTATGCAGATTTTATCCTACTGTTTTGAACGTATGTCATATATTTGTAAAAAATTCTGGGACTTTCAACTGGTTGGTTTTTATTTAAACAAAAGCAAGTTACATTGCGATCATTAGTTCACACTGTTAACTGACTTTTATTGAATGATACATAGATTACAAGAATAAAAGTTCTTGAAAATAGTGAAAGATTAATTTAGTAGTTAAATACCAAGTTGGATCTCTTCAGACTCCAACAGTACCATCACCCACAAAGGTTACAGTGCTATACACACATAATATACAAATCGTTCGCACAATCTAAATTTTCAAGAAAATCAATTTTAAGAACATATTGGCCCATTCGTCTGGACATTTCTACTTATTTTTATCAATTTCAGTATTTACAAACATTAACGATAGTAAGCTACCATCTATTTCAACCGTCTCCAACTAATTGGAGTGTAAGATCTAAATAAACCTGTCCAATAGAACTCGCATTCCTCCCAGGTCGAATCTGTTCGGTTCCCAACAGTACCCTATGGAACAACGGTCAGAAGGACGCACAGCTGTCGTTCACTTTCACCTATCGCGCTGTCATCGATTATCTCTCTCTCTCCCTCTCTCTGTCTCTCTCTCTCTCTCCTTTTTTTCCTCTCTCTCTTTTTTCGAGCAAAAGTATCCGTCGCCAGTGCCAAGATCGCGAATGAATCGATACGAGAGGTGGATGTACGGGGTCGTCCGATGGAGAGAACGAGAGAGGATAGAAGGATGACGGAGGTGAGGGAACGAGGGTGGTTTTTGAGGGAGA
Organism: Hylaeus volcanicus; assembly: GCF_026283585.1. NCBI lineage: Eukaryota > Metazoa > Arthropoda > Insecta > Hymenoptera > Colletidae > Hylaeus > Hylaeus volcanicus. The sequence goes on from NC_071977.1 coordinate 20,908,618, forward strand.
TGTTTCGTTCGTAGGCAGGAGCCTCCCTCCCTCCCGCTCCTGAAGCTCCAGCCCAGAAGTCCCGCAGCATAATCTCCGTCTCTCTGGCCCGTCTCTTTCGCATCCCTCTACCCCAACGGCGAAACTCGCTCATCCTCTGTTCCGCGAGCACAGTCCTCCACCCATCTCCGGTGTAAAACTCCCTCTCTCCTTTTTCCTCCCTCTCGGTGCCGTGACGTAAATGCCAGAGAAATGGGCTGGAGGGGCTGCGAGAACGTGGCGCGGGCAGTGACGCGTGTGCACGCAGGAAAACTCTTCTTATTTATATGCTCCACGCTGCCATGGCGAATCGATATTTCGCATGAGTTCACTTGGAAAAAAGGAAAAAGGAAGGAAGAGGGTCACCCCCATACGACGGGGGAGGGGGGGTGATTTCCTTTTCCGCTTTCAGCCGAGCGATGGCTACTTTCTTGCGTATCCTGCTTTTTCCCTTAACCGGTTAGCTGTGGCGCCCCCCTTTTGAGAGCGCGCATCTATGTGTGTCGCGAAAATCGAGCGATGACGAGTACACTCGTCATACCCAGCAGACTGATTAACGCCGAGATGCGAACCTTTAACATCTACGTTTGTGGGACTGGTTTCTTGAAAGCATAAACTGTCCCTTCGAATGTAACATCGCAGGGTGATTATTTGAAAAAAAAAAAGAATCGAAAATGTAAAGTAAAGGTTTACTGTGGAGAACTTCGTTTTCGAGGAAATCAAGATTAAATATTTGTAGGGCACACGTGTTATTGGCAAGTCGCAGTCAATGGCTCACGTGCTTCGAGAATTTTGAAAATTAATTTTCTCAAATGCGAGGCCTTGCACAAGAAATTTTATTCTACAGTCTCGATTTATTTTCAGATGAAGAATTTTTTTCTAGATGTACAGTGAACATAAATTTATAATATACGATATTATGTCTCTATTTGTTGGATGTTCAACGCGAGGTTCGCATAGATAGTTGCATAAATTCAAAGTACATATGCTATAGAAACCCAAAACAGTACATACATATACAAGAATAATAATAAAAAAAATATATACATGTCGAATAGAGTAACCTCCTGCTTTTCGAAGTCGGTTAAAAAATTCTCGAGAACCTTCAAAATTCCGTTGTCTAAACAAAATGGTGGCTTAAACATTCGATATTTTTACATAACATTTCAATGTAACCAGTAATAAATTTCTCCAAAGTAATAAATTTCTCTTGACTCTTGCGTATTATATTTCCAACGAAATTCCCCCCTAACATTTACCAAGTGATAACGTTATATTCAGAAAATTACTTCCAACGCGAAACGTCCATTACGACGTTGAAGACAATTTTTACCAGTAAAAACTTTACTTTCGCAAACACCATGGCGCTCTTTTTTGCACGTCGCGTGAGTTCGATGGAAGATTCTTACATATCGCAGTTGGCAAGATTAAGCCACGGAAAGACCCGCGGCGGAGAGAAAGGGAGGGAAAAAAGGGGGTGGCCAGAAAGACGCGAGGGTGGACCACGGTAGGAAGCGGATGAAACGTAGTTGGTTCGTATCAGCATAATGTAGATATCTATTCCTTGCCTCTTCCGTTAGCTTCGAGGTTTGGAGATGGCTGGAATACGGGACGGGGGATGAAATTGAAATGAAACTACCCGAAGGAGCAGACGGACCCGCGGGTTTCCAAACCAGGAGAAAGATTAAAACGCGACCGAATGGATGCGAAAGAAAGTTTAGCTGGCGAACTATACTCCAGTCCGAACTGTACACATAGAAACGAGTTCGCTGTGTATGCAGCCCCCTTCGCGAGTCTCGAGCGATTCTTTCTGGAACTGGAAACTAACCGGAAAATCTGGATGCAATTGTAAATTGAAACTGCCCGTTGCTGACCGCTATCAATCACTATGCCACCAACTGCTCGAACGAGTGATCGAAGACCGAGTTTATTCTGCAACCTTGTAGAGCAACTCAAGATTAAATATAAGAAAGCAATCTTTGCTTTGATATTATTAAAATAAACAGAAAAGTGAGGGGAAGGGAAATCAGGATCTCAGATAACAGTGACAAAAGTGACAAAGGAGAGAAAATGTTCTGATTCTCAGTGAAAACGAATTTCCATTATTATTATAATGTGTAAATTGTAACCACATTAGGGGTGATTTTTCGAAAAATGTTAATTATATTCTTAAACAAATCATAGCTCTGTAATTTCACTATATTTGCTGCAAAACTCACGGATGTGCACTAAAGAAAAGAGAATATATTCGCTAGAACCAGTTGCAGCCACAAAGGGTTTAATGCTTAATGAAGAATGACGTAATATTTTATAAGGGTTTCTAAATACGTTACAAATTAGGAAAGAATTTCTTAAATTGTACGATAAACATTCAATCTCACCCGCTGTCACCTTTTTTTTCCTTTCCGTTTCTCATTCTTTCCATCGTGGCGCGAAGAAAGTAAGCGCGTGGCGGTGTGAAATGGAATTAATTATGAGAACGTCTCAACAGGTGGGTGTAGACGTCTTTAAACTCTCTCTGTCTCCCTTTCACCGCGACTGTCTCTCTCCTGCCCTCTCTCATTCCCTCACACCCTTCGTCGACAATTCACCCCCGTCGACCACCCCTTTTTGCCGTGTCCCGGACCGTCCTCAAGTAATTTACTAAGAAAATAAATAGAGAACGAGTCCCTGGAAAAATGGAAGGTTAAACGAGCGCGTCGGCGCGCGATCTTCAGCTTCCTTAATTGAGGGAGAGGGAAAGAGGGAACGAGGAAAACGGCGAAGGAAAAAAATAAGAGAACCCGGAGCTCTCGGGCACAAAAGAATGCATCATTAACGATCGATGGAGTCAAAACACAATTGTGCCGCATACCGCGAAACGTCGATTTAAATTTACGTTAACCCGTTTAATATCCTCGTATTTCTTTTTGTGGAACAATATAGGATACCTTTCTAATAAACGTTTCTATGAAATAAAAATTCATACGACATCGAGGTTCGTTCACTTATCGATACCCACTATATAATTTATCGAATCACTTTATAATATGTCGACATCACGAATTTCTATGGAGATAATTTATTTATTAGTTTAATAAAAATTAGAAAAAATGTGATTATTTATTTATCGTTTAAGTTTGGATAAATGTTATTCTGCATAAGTAAGTGAAATAATTCTTTTTTGTATAGTTATAGTTGTACAGTAACGATTTAATTACATGCTTATAATTCGTGTAATTACTCCACAAATTATTAAATAAAATCAATCAATTGAAGAAAATTCCTAGTGTAATACTTGTCAAGAATAATTAACAAAAAAACAGAAGATAAGAGTGGAAGGAAATTGAGAAAAACGAAGCTGCAGGTACACGTGCGTGTCGTTCATTAATAGCTAAAGAGACATTGATGGTCATTAGAGCAAGAAATCTTCATTCATAATGGAGAAGAGTGGAGTACCTAACAGATCAATAGTTTCTACATTGACGGGGATAAATGGTTCGGTTTTGACAAACTGTAACCATTCCCTTTGTGCATTAGGATCCGATTTCTAGCTGCACTTAGGTTTGTCATATCGCTCTCGACCTCCGACCTCTCTCAAGATTGATTAATTGACGTTTGAGGTATATTTGTATCGACACCATTGTACCGCACGTCTATTGTAAACCGCAGTGCTCGCGGTCCTGGGATATACGACCTACCGAATCCTTTGTCAGGATACTTGCCGGTGTACTACCCATACTCTGATTTATACGTTACGAATGTCACGTATTTCCTACATTGTTAATGTTTAAAAAAAAATCACACATAATGACTAATAAAATCAAATAAAATTAATAGAAGTCACATTTAAATTCGATGACGATTATTTAGATCTTAGAAATTCACTGTGCCTTTTGCACGTCTTCGAACAATTTATTATATTTTATATCTAATAGAATAATTTACCAATTCATTAAGCTACACTTCTGATATAATTCTGTGAGATTCCAATGTCGATAAGCTCCCGTCTATCATTTAAAAATTGATCAAATCAAAAGGAAATGAATGATACACTTATCACTCTTGAATTATATTAAAAATGATTTTATCTGTCATACTGGAATTTTACTAAGTACCACAGATGTAGAAATTCAATAGCAGTAGCACACCACCAGCAATAGATGACCTGGCATCAAACGAGAGTATGACATTTGATACCCACTTGTCTCACCCCTGAGATAAACACGACTATTATTCGAAAGCGCACACCTCGTGCACGAAGGGTTCCTACTCTTGGAAATGGAAAATTCGAACGAGTTTCTCTCGCTCTTTTCCAGCCCCGGTACGCGTTTACCTTGCCCCTCCCCCTTCCCGCAACCCGGAAAGGCCCTCGAAACTTTTCCAAGGAGAAAACCCCTCGCCCCCAAACGTACCGTGTCGAAGTTTTTTCTTCGACGAATGCATGTATGCTGATTTATGCGATCTTCCCGGGCGAATGGAGAAGCGAACGGCCGCGTCAACCTTTTCCCACGTTTAATTTAAACATCCAACGTGTGTTTTACCTGCGTCCGGTAAGAGCAGGTGTGTAGTGACGCGGAAAAGAAAGAAGATGACACGTATCAATGGCCATTGATATTCAAGAGAGGGAAGATGCCGAACATGTGACGGGCAAATGTGCATACATTATTATTGCTTGAAATATAGCTTGAAAATGCTTATTTTGTATTTATATGATACTTCATGCATTTTTATTTGCAAGGTACTATGATTGTTATAAAATATAATGCTGCAATACTTCAACAATGTTTGAATTTTCTATGAATAACTGTAATGTAGAGGTACTTTTCAATTGGTTCTGTTAGGACATTGACATGAAATTAATCTATTTATAAAATTAATGAATATATTGAACCTGGGTGATTCCAGTTAAAAAAAAATTTCATTAAATTTTAACCAGTTTGAATCGAACAAAAAAGTGTATGTCCTGGTTATGCTAATAAAAAAAAGATGGAAAATATAAGAGAATAAGACAGAATACGTTTATATTTTCCCAAAAATGTAAGACTTGCATGAAAATGAACACATTGCTAAGAAAATATTTAACCTCCCAAATATGCTATTTATTGGAAATACGTGAAGTGATCCAAACACGATGACTTTGTCCCACCCCATAGAAACTGAAGAAATGTTGCAAAACGTGTTTGCCATATGAAAGAAGGGCAGATGATCAAAATTGCGGGGCCCGCAATTGTGAAATAAACGAACGTTTCCGCTGTAAGCGCGGCTGAGAATACGACGAAGCAAAATACTCGCGAAGAGATATTGATGACAACGTTAATAATGGATCGGGTTCTCCAGCCGATGGATATCATTAACGATCATCTCCTATAGTAAACTATAGTAGCTTCGATCAATCATACGAAAGCCCGACGTCGCCGGCAGACCTTCTTCCCCATTCCCTGTCCGTCTCAGGCACCTCGGAGGCCCGTGTTGTCGTTTCTTCTTTCACACCCCCGACAACGACGTCTTCGTCTTCGAATAATTCCCGCATAGGCCGGGATATCTTTTTTCCCTCCTCCCTGTCCTGGAGGTTCGCCAGGATCCATTCATCACCGGGATCCGAGGGCGCGAACGGAAGGAGACAAAAAACTCGAAGGAGAAAGAGAAGAAGAGCAACGAATAGCGTCGCCAGGGCGAACCAAGATGGAGTGGCATCGTTATAGCGTCTCCGGCTTCCAGCGTGCCCCGTTATGCCGATTATCAATAAATCACGAGAGAAAACACCGAAACAATGTCTTATTAAATACGAAGGGAGCTCGGGCGTACCAGCTGCAACGCTCGTTACGATAACTTTGTTCTTCGATTCTTACGGAAAAATTCTACTTGAAAATTCTCTGCTTCACACGTGCTATGCCTCGCTGCTGTAATCTCCTCTAACGATCATCTCACCTGCTCGGATACATTCGCTTCTCACTTTTCTTGCTAGTTATTAAACGCTACAATTATAGAACGCATTAGTTTCGTTTATGTATGTTGGATTTATTTCTGAGATTGGTCAATTGTTAACTTTTTTGTTAACAAGAGAGCTTTTGATACAATTTTTGGCGATAGTTACTGAAATAGGAAACTAATGGTGTTGCTAACATAGATATATGTTGGTCGTTGGTAGTTCTAGTGTTAAATACTTGAACGTCTTAGTAAATCAAATATTTGGAGAATGCAATTGGGATTGGGACTGGGACTGTTCAAGTAATTTAACCCTTTGCACCATGAATTATATTTCAAATTCGTTACCAGCAGCTCTAAACGCGTTTTATTTTGAATTTATTTTAACTAAAAAATAAGGCAATTTACATAAATAAAGGAAGAAACAAATTTACTTAAATAACAGTTTTATTCTCACTTTTATTGTAGTTTGTAATTTTCAAGTGTATGATATCGACATGAAAGAACGTCGAGTGGGATTCGACAAAGGAGTTCCTGCGATAAAAACTGATGTCGAGTCGCGCTCGATATAGGAGTGCAAAGGGTTAAACAACCAGCTGAAACTTTCATCTATATTTTCAACCCCGAACAAAATCTTTGTTACCTTGGACCTTCAGTTTCAAACATTTAATTTTCCAAATTTATCTATTCTTCTATTTACTATACTCTCAGGCTAAAACAGAGAAATCTACCCTTCCAGCATTACCCACTCCAAAGACGATTCTCGTAACATTCGAGCCTCCAGTTTCAACCATTTTTTGAAACCTTACTCCGTTTCACCCTGTTTCTATTCCACTCGACGCAGAACGTTGACGCGAGAACGTCGAAACGTTCCGAAATACTTTCCCGTTCTCGGAGTCATCCGCATAAATCAAGCGCGCGGGCAATACCCGGGGAATTCCGTCGGAATAACGTCACATTCTCTTCCTCTCACGTGAAGAACACGGGGAGGAAAGGAGTTTGCAGAAGCAGGGACCGGTTTCTCGTATTTCCTGCCTCTTTCTCGCATCCACCCGCGATCAATAGCGTGTATTCTTGACGCGCACACATTGTATCCGAAGAGAATGAGAGAGCGCGCGCGCTACCGCCGCGAGAGGAAGGGCAACAGCGAGCGGCGGAGGGCACGTACACCCTCGTGCCGTCAAGGTGTGTACACACGCATGGGCGTTTCGAGGGAACGCACGGGCGTCGGAGAAGCCCATGAAGGAGACCAGACGGAATATGCGAACACAGAGACGACTCGCGTAAGCTTCAATCTTCGCCTTCCATCGCGCGAGAGCGAAGCGCGGGGGTGAACGGAGGGCCAACGGGGGTGGGTTGGACAGGGCGAACGCGAGGGGGCGAAAAAGGGATCTCGAAGGTGGAGAAACCAAGAGGGGGGGCAGAGGGAGGCAGCAAGGAGGTATAGGAGAACTTTTATCCGACCGGCACCGAACCGAAAAGCTTTTTCCAGCTTTCGAGCTTTTACACGCTCGCGTTTTCCCGACCGACGAAAGGTCGCTCGAGATGGAAATCGCTCAGACTTCCTTTTTACGTCCTCCGCGAGAGCGCGCGCGCGCGCACGTGTTGCGTGATTTTTCAACGCAGGCTTCTTTTACGATTTCAACCGGGGAATGTTACAAGTGTGAAAGCGAACTCCCGAAATATGGAAAAATTTATGAAGATGTGCAAAAATAGATGAAATTCATCTGGAACTCTTTAGAAGATAACACCTATTTTCATTTAATTCTCAATTCGTCACTTACACAGTCAGCCTTATAAGTATTCGCACTCTCTATCGAAGAAATTTGTATAATTAAATGACAGGTTTGATGTTTCCAAATAAATGGTTCATTATAAATATGTACATAAGTAGACTTCACACGTGTATATATTTATAATAAATAATTTACTTGGAAACATCAAGCTTATCAATTAATTTAGACAAATGTCTTCGATAGACAAACTGGAACGAATACTTGTGGAATTGACTGTATGTGCAAAAATATGAATATATATATTATATTATAATACATTATATATATATCTGCAATCTAGTAATGTATGTGAGTTCTTTCTTAGCTGCAATATCTGTGGGTGGTGTACATTATTATTAATATATTATTCTTCAATCGTTTTCAGATTAATGTTCATATTATATTTCATAATGCATATAATGATTGGGACATACAATGCTATTCCAGTAATAGATAATAAAGTACCAGTTTCCATAGCAAGAAGACAATTAATAAACCTCTAATCGGTAAAGTATCAATAGTCCAATTAATAATCTCTTAATAGATTAATGTATCCACTTAAGATACAATCTTGTGTCTTCATTTCGAAGTAAACATCTTTGCAAATTCATTATGCGTTCGCGACGCGACATGAAAAAGCAATAAAATACGGTGGCTGGATCCCCGAGGCTCTCGTGCTCCATTCAAGTTACAGCGATCCAACAAACGGGAACTTCGGAACGAACTTCGTTGGACAAGAAATTAGTTTGCGATTCGTATATCCGCATTAAATTAATCTTAGAACGGAAACGTTGGAAAGTCACCGAGTAAGCATCGCGGTAACAATTACCGTGGATAATGGAAGGGAAGTTACGACACGCTAATAAAGTTAATTCTTCCTCGGGACCAGTTTACTTCTGTCCCGAATGAAGATAAGGAAGACGGAGAATAAAGTTGTATTCGAGAATTAAGATACTTAAGGTATAAGGAGCTCAACGTGTATACACGTTCACTTTGGAAAAGATCTTCCTCTCCTCTTTAAAATGATTAATTAGAAGGGGTCTAAAACATGTAATGGTAAATTAAAATAGTAAAGTGAATACACCGCTAGGAAATGCTGATTATTAATAAAAAAAATTCTGTTTCATTTCATTCAAGACTTTGTAGCATGTACATTTTATTTTACATCGATATGTATACGTAACATATATTATACAAAATAATTTAAGGGAATAAAATAGTTGTATCCCCGTCGTAAGCGGAGATTAAAAATATTACCCAATGTAATAAAAGCTAATTTTATCCATATTTGTTTGTGCATTCAACAATTCAATTGAATTTTTTTTTATAATAGAACCACGTCAGCTTTTGTAAATAATTCTTCTCGTCACCCTGCATACAAGAATATTACGATATGTAACGATACTCCCTGAATTAAATTCGTTTCTTTTATTTATAATAAAATGAACCGTCCAACAGTTAATTGAACAGTTCTCAGTGTTAATAAAATTTTGAAATGTTAAATACAATTTATGAAGTTTACAGTTTCGACCAGATACAAACTCTTGTAAAATAACATTTGTTCGTTGATTATTAAGATTTCCCGCGTGTATTCGTAGCGTCTTTCAATACAGATAGCGAAAAAGGGAGGTGGAGATGGCATTCGTCGGTAGGTTCGAAGGGATACACATACCGAGGATCCAAAAAGAGAGGCAGGCGTCGCGACGCCTCGGATCGATGCGCGTCGGAGTGCGCGCTCAACCCCAGGCCAACATGGACGCGGATTTACGAGGTTGAAGTGAATGGAAAAAAAGAAGACGAGAAGAAAAGGGAACGGTCGTGTCTCCTGACCTTATCGCGGTAGCTCTGGTAAACGCTGATATTCAACAAAGTGCTGTTAAACAAACGAGTTAACGGGGGACACCTACCAAAATCCAAATATTTGCAAAAATATGACACTTACAGAAAATCTACAATTTATACGTGTATATATGATTCTTCATACACTATGAGAATTCCAATAGATTAGTTTAAAAATGGTAAAATATTTTTATTAACATAGTTACCAATTTGTCCTCGATACTTTCTATATTCATCCTGTATAAAGATGTTCTTCAATGTAATGTCTGTTCTCTTTTCGTTGCCTACAACAAAGAGTTGGGAAAGATAAAAATTCAGTTCTGTTTCAGTACATAAATTTATGAAAACTCGTTATTGTTATTTCTGGTTATTTGAAAACTATGAATGTTACAGAGAGTGAGTCGTAAATTGGTCTTCACGATTTTTTAACTGGCTCTGAGAATTGAAAAAAAAATGTTTCAATTATTCTTTTACGAATGAAGAATTAATTGATGTGAAAATTCAATAAAAAGAATCCTTTTTTTCTGTTCGAATGATTTTTAAATAACTTTTGAATGCTTTTTCTACGTCAATAAATTCTCCCCTTGATACTTCAACGAATGTTCAATCGAAACTATTTCCTGCAAAATTATCAGACTCGCCCTGCACGCCAAAAAACATATTTTAAACAAAAATCGCCCTGGTCGATCGATTTCGCGTTTATTTTTTCGTTTTCCCCGCTACGGTATACGCTGTTTCAGATTTCTTTGACGCTGTTTGCGAAAGTGACGGAAGCTCCGCTGGCGAAATTCGTCGGACGCGTTTCGCTTGAAATTCCGGGACGCGTTTTAATATTTTAACCGTGTATCTGCGCCGCGTACCGCATTAATACGAGTGAAAAAACAACTCTCGAAAGGGAGCCTGCAGTATTCCGTCTTTTGTTTTCAGCCGTGCGAGCATTTTCGATGCAATGGCGCCGAAAAGAAGAGGGCCCCGACCGAGTAATGGGGTGTCGCTGGCAGTCGCGCATTTATAATTTCTGTCCCCCACACCCCCTTCCAACCGCTCTTGGTACTTTATTCTTTCTCGCTTGCAGACTGCCAGGTCGAAACAATTGCTTTCCGCCCGACAGAAAGGAACAAAACTGTCTGGGGTGGTAGAGGCAAGCGGGGTGCAAGTTGCAAGATGAGTTACAACGACAGTTCGAAGATCCGATGGTATCTGATGATGGCTTTGTTCAATGCGGCAAAAACTCCCTTTCTCTTGCAAAAATCTCTAGAATAATTGACTGATGCGATTATAGTTTCTTGGTGGGAAAAATAAATGTTAATCTGGTGTAGCTTCGTTCAAAAGGGCACAATTCTTATCTGGATGAATATTGATATAAAAAATGAAAGGTAGCAAACGCTATTCATTGAACAAAAATTAGAATTTTAATTATAGAATGAATAATTTCGCAATGAAGAAATGTAGAATGAGGTTTTTTTTTATGGATGTTTCCTAGGGAGCAATGAGGAATTGAGTATATTATTTGGTATTTGAGCAAAGCATTATATTAAATTTAACGTTTTAACCCAACTATGAGTCTCCTTGATGAAAGTTATTATCATGTAATAAAACGTACTACGAGGATTTAAAAATAAAAATGTAAATGCTGAATCAAACAATCGTCGTGAATACATATACTCCAATTTCATTCGTCATCTATTATTTTAATAAAATATTGCCCACCCTTATTTGGTCCGCAATCGTACTGTTTCCTTTGCTCTGACAGAACATCTCTAATAACAAGCACGCAATGAAAGTAAGATTTTAAAACGAAGTATGTAAAGCTAACTTTCTTTTGTTCAACAATATATCATTGCATCTCTAGTTTCCTATTTTGTAATTTAGATTAGCAAACATTCTTTTCGAGAAAAGAAATTTTCGCATTCAATTCTCTGTTTTTATCACGATTTACTTTTCCTTTCGAATCAAAAGAAAATCCTCGAGACTTTGTCGTTCATCGAAAGGAAATCGACCTTGATACTGCAACATCGCCAAGAAGAGCGCGCATTAATTCAATAAACTTGATGAGGAGTGATCATGGCAATTTATAAGGATTATTGGGAACAACGATGTCTCTGTCTCGTTTGAGACAGGCGAAGGGGATCGAAGAACGAGAGCGTCGTAATGTCTTTGCATTCTTCGGCGCTGGCGGACACGTTTCCCTCTTTCCTTCGGCTCCTCCTTTCCTCCTCCCTTTTCCTCGGGGATTTGTATCTTTATCAATGCTGATCATCGCGCTTAATCCTCGGCCGAAAAGTCGTTACGACTCGACACGAACCTCATCAACGTCATTTAAACGCGAAGGGGGTTGAATATTGTCATGGATCCCAAAAATAATTAAATCAGATCGTAATTAATATCACCGGCGAGAGTGAATTTGCGGCGGGACTAGCAACGTCATTAATTCAAGATCATGAGACTGCGACGGTGGAATTTCTGGAGAAATTAACGAGCTTGACATGCCTCGATGGAAATGAAAGAGAAATTATTTCTTGGTTATTTGGGACACTGGCATTTAAATGATTTAATATATGGAGATACTCATGTAACTATATATACTACAGACATCTCTTTTTGTGGAACAAAGAGATTAGAATTAATCTATAACACAGCAAAAAATAATTGCTTTGTTGTTTCTTAAACATGGATAATATATATAATATTTAGCAAAATTGTTATAGCATTGATGTCACGTTCGTTCCTCTGTATTAATGATTAAAGATTGTTATCTTGATAGGTTCTATTAAATAACGGAGTAAATATAATAGTAATGTAGCTAAAAGTGTCTATCTGAACAATTTTAATCTACTATGTAATGTATTCATATTTCCTAGCCTTTCTATTTTTTAGTTGAATGAAAATGATTCTAGAGGCAAGAAAAAAAGACCAAAGGGAATAGAAGGAATAAATAAAAGAACATAATTTTAAGTTATGACTTCAGATTAGAAATTTAATATTTGTTGACAAAGATTATGTAGTAGGAATAAGAATACCAATTGTTAAGTAATTAATAAATGAGGAGAATTTAGGATATAAATTTCCAACTAAAATAAGGTTAATGTAATTAAGTGTATCGTATGAATAGGAGGCGCTAACCCTTTTTTATATCGTGATGATAATGAAATAAAGAGATTACTACTGCTACTACTACTTTTCACTTGTTTTACAGCGGGTGTAGCAAGTATTCGTACACCGATCAATTTCCAAAAAAACTATGTAAAATTGTAATTTATTAACTTATGTTTTATAAACAATGACATTCTACATATTCTCGGAAATCTCTAGAATATATAGATTACAAAAAAAGCTATTTATGTAAGTTGCGAAATTAACAAGAAAAAAACAATTAATCGATAGAAATGTTGAAGCAATAAGTATTGTTATAAGTACAATTTAAGTACAATTGTTTAAAAGTACTTTACTGGAAATTTGATGTTTTCTAATTCGCACGGAGCAATAAACTAATGTGTTGACGTTACAAACTCTACTGTAAATGGTTCGTCATAAAAATCATACAAATACTTATTGCTTCTATACCTTTACCCACTTTTCGCAATTTTTTATTAATTTCACAAATTATATTAACTAGTAAATGTTGTTTGGACTATATCTATCTTAGAGACTTCCGAGAATATGTAAAATATCATTGATTATAAAGAAAAGAAGTTAAGAAACTACAATTTCACACAAAAGGTTTTTAGGGAAATTGATCGGTGTACGAATACATTCTACACCCACTGTATTATTTCCCAACATTGTATAATAATTCAAATATTGATCAAAACTGTTGCCACACTCGTCCTCCAAAATTATTCCGAAAGCTGACCCCGTTATTACTGTATTAATAATAAGAGAAACTACCTCGTCGGTTTCTACAAAACGTCAATAAAAATAGCAACGTGCGAGAAGTGTTCCAGGCGAGCACAGAACGGCATTCGACCCTTCCAGGGGTCTGTTGTCTCGCGGAACTCGTTTCGATTTAATTTATGCATCGTGGTCCACGTTTCCCACCCCGGTCTTAAGGCCCTTTTGTACAGTTATTAATGCCCTGGGCCACTTCATTTTCACCGTACGCACATCAATGCGCGAACTGTGACGGGCATCGCTACCTGACGTCCTTCCGGATCTAGCGATTCGTTCCCGCGTATGCAAATTTCGTCGAATCGAGAGGTGCAGGAGAGAGCGAGCGAGAGGGAAGGCCTTTCAGTATACATCTGCCTGCTCGAACAATCGTCGGAAAAATAATAACTGTTTTTACAGGAGAGAATACATTGCCACGACGAAACCGGCTTCCTCCTGGTCCTCGTCCTTGCGCAGTCGTTCGTTTTCGCACGTTCCTTATGAAACGCCAATAATCGCACGTGCTCGTTAAACTTCGAACATTTCCACGAAGGTCTTGAAACGTTTCGAGGGATTCGATCTAAACGGTTTGGAAAGTCGGAAATTCAAGAACGTTTGACACGAGAGGTGCTTGTTCTGATGATTAATTGACACAGATTTGTAGAAGAGGAAATGTAATGTAAGCGTTTTGACCTCTTTATTAGGACACGAGTTAGAGTTTGTATGATTACGATGAATAATTTCGATGGTTCCATAAGGAAGATTTAATTGATAAGTTGAGAGTCTCGTTATGTAAATTCAATGTCGTTCTATTTTTTTGGAATTTATTTTATATTTTAATCACTTTGGAAGGTAAGAAATTCTTTTTACAATTGTTGCCTACTGATTATCCTTTAATAAAATATTTTCTAATCGTGAAAAAGTTTGATATATCTAACCGAAGGGTTGTTAGTGAAAGTTCTTACTATCGAAAAACTGATTATTTCAATTTTCACTAGTCTTCAGAAATAAGAACAGAAAATCCAATACGAAAATTTGAAAACTTGTGATCCAAAGGACTTAAATTTTCTTAGTTGCAATTTGCCCACCATATCCTGAACGTATAAAATGACTGCAATTAACAACTGTACCAATTACCAGTGTCACATTATTAAATATTCAATGATGCAAGAAAAATCGCCAAACTATACATTAATAAATTAATATCAGAACCAATGACACCAAATACGCGATATCGTTGTCCTTCTACCAGAATCATGAATATTTAAAGTAATTAGTCCGAGTAATTCGAAAGCAACAAATATTCAGTCCGTGACTTAAGCGCGGAGGTCGAGTATTCATTCAAATTACGAGCGTCTCTCCGCAAGGCATAATTACGTATTAAGAGTCGTTTGAATGCACTGAATTTCTTTAGGTGAAAGATAGACGAAAGTAATTAGCCGCGTAAGATGCTAAATTCGAATTTATACGAGCAGTTTAAGTGCTTTCAGCACGAAAGTGACTGTTTTATCGCGGACATTAATCGTTTAGGAGCGAGACGATTCGTCGCATCCGATACGTGAGATACCTTCAAACGTGGAAATTAACGGGTGGCTGAGATATTGAGAATCACTGGCGGTGGCAAAACAGAGCCCTACGTCCGTGTGTACAATCGTGGGTAAGGGCTGTCCCTACTTTGACGGCAGAGGAGAAAAGGATCGATCGAATTGCGCACCATCTAGCCAAGGGTCGCTGAAACACGTTAAGGGTGGTTTTCACAGTCGATAATGCTATTCATAGTGAAAATGTTGATATGAATCACTTTTTGTTCAGATTTTCATTTAATTATGACAGAAAAGAACAAGGTTTGTTTTATTTATAAAATTGTATTAGATTCTATTAGATGCGTTAATATTTAATTCGTATAATTTTTTTCTTAATTTCTTTGTTTAGGAATGATAGTTAAATTACTATTTGTCAGATGTTGTGATTGGTCTAATACATTAAATATTTGGGTTTACTGTGATAGGGCTCACGAATCAAATAACAGAATTTTTAAATTGAGCTACACGTCAATGACACAAATATTATATATTTATTCCTATATGATTTTTCTTGAATTTCTGGTATTTGTAGTATGAACAATCAAAGATTAAAGGTTTCTTCAGGGGTAAATTAAATATATAATCCACATGTATTCCATAATAACGAAAACCAAAGAAAGATTAGGATTATATATACTCATGCAACAACGACAGAAAATGAAACAGGACATATATAATAATATTGAATGACATTCAAGTAATAAGAATGAAAGTAATAAAAGGAAAATTGCAAGTTGGTTGAAAGAGGTACTTCATAAACTAATAAATAAGACACACATAAACGTATATACAAGAACAATCAATTGATTAATATTAGAAATATTCTTTACTCTTTATCAGATATAAATATTAATGCACACTGAAAAGAACCTAAACACAATAGTCGGACGTTTTACGATAAATAAAGACACACTCATAGTAAATTTATTATGAAATTATTCAGTAGTTATTCCTAACAATCAACTACTGACAAAAGCCTGGGAAACTCGAACGACAACGTGAGTCGTCTCAACTCGAAGAACTCGATTGCCTTCGAAACTGTCACTTGAAAGTCATAGATCTTAGAAGGCTACGCAGTAATTGCGATTCCACTCTCTTGTTCGAACGGAACGTAAGTCCAGGATTACCTTACACGTTAATTACGCTGTAATTAACCCTCGTCGTCGCCATCGTCAGAAAGGAAGCCGTGGAAAGTCGACAAAGCGACTTTACACCGCTTACCTCGAAAATCCTTCGTAAACCCAAACCCAGCCGCTGCCGGCGCGGAATAAAACGTGACGATGGCGATTATCGACCCCCGAAAAAAAGGGAAACAAAATAAGACGAAGGGGGATGGTTGGCAGAATCGAACGCGACGCCATTAAAACTTCATTTTACGCCCGCTTATATAGCTCGTACTTTTAACAATGTGGCCGAAGCCGGAAAATGTTGTAGGGCGAGACGATATATCGGCGTACCTTGTTTGGCAAATACCGAGGGAAACTGAGAACTACGTAGGAGAAAATGGGATATATTTTTACAAGTACAAAGGTAGATCGGTAATAAACGAAATACGGATTTTATGGATTTGCGGTGCAAAGGAAAATTGCGAATTAGTTGAAAGAGGTATATCTAAAAGTATAAATAAGACACATATAAACGCGTATATAAGAACAATCAATTGGTTAATATTGGCTTATTCTCCAAAAGGGACTTTAGAATTTTGTTTTGACGAAATTAAAATACAAAGTACATTTGATTTGAATTAAAGAAAAAATCTAAAGCTTCTTTTGGAAAACACTTTATGATACATGGTACAGAAAATGTAAAAAACGTATGCAAGCTACATTTTATAAAATAATGAAAGAATATTTTATAGACATTATCATTTTATAATAAATTTAATAGAATATATGTATTTCGTTTTGCACGAGTACTTAAGTATCGCTCTCAAATTAAGAAATTAATAAATAAATTCTAAAACTAAATAGTGTTTGCAATTTGGTCATACGACAATGACAGGCTTATAGTGCTCCATAGATCATTTTGGATTTGTACAGACGCCCGACTCGGCCATCTTGAGCAACCTTCATTATTTCCTTGTATGGAGTTGAATCACACAGTGACTATTAACCTATTTTTCAATTTAATAGAAACACTAAAAACTATTCTTCCATTAATCCTGTGTTAATGATATTTCACTCGATTCGTCATTAGTAGTACAATATCACAATGTATACTTGCCATCGAACAATGACAATGCTCATCATGACCGAAGCGCAATTTATCGTTTTGATCGCTTTCCTTTTGTCCGTTCGAACGGGAAATAAAATTCTGGTGGCCGCGATTCGTTTAATAAAATACACTGAAAGGGGAAAATGTTTACACGAGCAGCCTGTTCGATCACGGGAAGTGGTTGAATTGGCTGGCAGTGTATGAAAGCGAACGTCGGGGCAGGTAACAAATCCGGCTTCCAGCAACAGGTATCGATACCTTCTATTATTTTCGCACCATTGATTCGATACTCAATAGAATCGATATCGTACCTGTTCGCCGTGCAGCAGGTAGGTGCCACGCGACCAGGTAAAATCGTACCGCAGGTTCACGTCGAATCTCATCGAGGGGTAACCTTTGCCTTTTCAAGAAGATCACGAGTCACCGACTCTAAACATGTCCCAATAAAGAATTCTAGCCACAGAGAATACTTGAAAAATGATTCTGTAATCTTTCACGCCATGATCGAAGCGTGCATGAATTTCAAAGAGTCCAGGCTTGAAGGATCTTTCATAAGTTCTGTTTTCATCCCTTACTATTCAAAAATAATTTTGATTTTGTTCCAACTAACGAAATTAAATTAAGGCTATTATTTAATGTTTTTGTTTTGATAGTTATGATATTTTCTGAAAGTAGGAACTTTCTTTCCGTTCGTCTTGCATGCTTATTGTTATTATATTTTTCAGTTAGTGTCTTTCTAGTACGTGCCTCATATTTATTGTAAAATAATTTATTTTCTCTATAAATGTTATTTTCTATAGCGTTATAGACGAATACAGTGGAGCAATAACAGTAAGATTTAAACGATTTGCATGGTTGTTGGTATTTAGTTGAACCGTATCTGCATATAAGCTTCCGATTCATTGTTGCGATAATTAATTAGTTAATTAATCAGATGTAACGAGCACATTCAAGAGACACGAGGCTCAAGCTGGCGCCATTGCTCGATAGAGGAGCCTGAATTGTATTCTCGCTCGAGGAACCACCCTCTAACCCCCACCCTAACCACCCTCGTTCACTCTTTAACGATACGAGCGTCATATCTTCATCCGTGATATTATTAATGCTACGAGTATTATACATGCATTTGATATTAGAATAGTAATAAATTAAAATAAAATTAATACATTGAGTATGAAATAAAACGATAATCACTGTTTGTCATGAGAATCTAAAATTTATAAAATGCTTTCTTATACTACAGAATGTCCCTTGTACCCATCGCCCATGTTTATATTTTAACATCTATTTAATATGTATTTTAAGATGTATTCATTTTTTAAAATTACTCTAGTTACTGTAGGCACTTGTCATTCTTTAAATTACGTTTTTTATTTTGATTTGAACTAATCTTGGCTTTGGAAGAATCTCGTTCGAAAGGACGGAATTTTTTCAACAAAAAAATAATAAAACCTCTCTTTAGAGATCATAATGCGGTTCAAATTTCAATAATAATAATAGTAATAGTAATAATAGTAATATAATAATAATAATAATAATAATAATATAATATAGTAATATATAATATAATACCATGTATAGCATTCATAATTTGGAGGATTAAACAATTGTTGTGAACGTGCGTGCACATACTAATAATTTGAAAGCTACCACCAAATTAGTGAGAATGAACGAGGAGGCCATGATTGTTGGAATTAAAAGCACCTTCCTTAACCCTAGAATGACTTCTGCAGAGTTTAACTTCTGAAGTCATTTATAACCCCTCGCTCTTGGTTGCGCTTCGGTTCAATTAACTACATCAACTTCAACGTGTCATCTGATGCTTTACCAGAGCAAGATAATACCTATTAATTTAATTATCAACTCATAAAAAGCTTAGAAGTACATGGGATCTGTCAAAGCTCTAGAATTTTTTCCAGAGCTATAAATGCTTGAACTGGTGATGCGCACGAGACGAGATGAATCTCGATCTCGTCTCGATTTCGAGATGGAGATTACTTGGAACATTCGAGATCGACATCGAGATTCAGCATATCGAGAATCATTAAATTAATTATTAACAATACTTGTTATTTAAACAATAATGAGGAGTATGATTTTGCTGTGATATTAATGTTTCACGAATTATTTTTGGATTTTGTTCGCCCTTCCCTTTCTCTACTTCGAGAGACACAAGCGAGTCCGCGGCCGAACAAGTATGCGGAGGGCGAGAGCTCATTCTTCGACGATCCTTCGATCGATATGGATCTCGCGATCGCGCGCCTGTCTCTTGTCCATCCTATTTTTCCTTGTATCATTTCTTTGATTATCGTATCTCCGTATTGCATGTGGGAACCTTGGTTTAGTCTGGTTAGTTTTAAGGGATACATCCAAGTTACTTTTCTGTCCTCTATCAAATAATTGTTAATCACTTGTTCAATTCTTTTATTTGTTCGTAAGTCCATATTGGACTCGTAACTTCATTTTCCACTTCTGTGACTAGTGCTTGATGCTATCAACCTATCATTTAATTTAGACAAATTTATACATACACATAGACGGTACGAATATTTATGAGATTGACTGTATAAACAAAGCTAACGCAAATTGTCACTTTCAAAAATATATGACCCTCGAATTGTTAAAATCATTTCCTTCCCTCATCTTCCCACTTGCATTATTAATATTTACCCAACTTTACTCCTATCGACTCTCTCTACCAACCAATCCAGACGTCCTATCAGTACGAATAACGGACGTCCTACCGTATCTACAACTTTCTTCTGTCCGTGGATCGTGTATCAGCAAATTGCACGGTGGTATCCAATCTACGAGGACGCGACCATCGAAATTCCATTACCGCGAAGTTTACGAGGGCGGCGGCGGCAAGCTGTCGATTAAAAAGATTTCAAAAATTTTCCGCCGCGAAGGGCAAAAGGGAACGAAGGAGGAATCGCTCAGGCGCAATAAGTCAAATCTTGTTTGCGAGTCAGTGCCTAGTTAGGACGACTGGCCTGGGCTGGGCGCGAGGGATTGATGAGGAAAGCCCGAAGAGCCCGGCAACGGAGAGCGGACGCTGAAGAAGAGGAGCGAAAAGGGGGGCTCTCGAGCAAGAGGAGGACGAGCACCTTCCTCATCGACCGTATAATTAAACCGGGCGCTGATTAAAAAAGTTACCACGGCCGTAAGATCATTACAGGGGCTTCCGACTACGGCTACGACTCCCAGCGAGCGCCACCCTTCGCTCCCTGGCTCCTCTTTAGCCCTCACTTTCTCCCGCTCGCTTTCGACCCTTGGGGGCTGCGAATTCTTTCCACTTGGTACGCTCGCGAATTCAGACGGCGGGTTTCGTGATAGTCTCGCGCCGTGATTTCATCCCAGTCGAACCCATTTCGGCTCCTTTTCTTCCTTGCGAGACCTGTCTACGTCCGAACTACGAAATGAAAAATAATTCTTTCTCCAAACAATTTTAATTTAACAGGAATACGTATTCGTTTGCATTTTCGTGCAAATCTGATGACAAGTTTCATGATAGTCTCACACTGTGATTGCCATCCAAGAAAAATTATTTTCAATCCTTTTATTTCCTTGCAGAATTTCTCTAGGTCTGAAGTACGTAATGAAAAATAATTCTTTCTCTAAACAATTTTAATCTGGCAGGAATAAATATTCGTTTGCACTTCCATGTAAATGAGATGACAAGTTTCGTGATAGTCTTACACTGTGATTGTCATCCGGGCTAAATTATTTTGAATCTCCTTATTTCCTTGCTGAACTTTGTCTAGTTCTGAAGCGTTCAAAGAGAGAGCTATTTCTCTCGTATATTTTTATTTCTTCTGTTTTTAAAATTATTTCACTCTGACAAGAGAAATATTCGTTTGCATTCTCGTTTAACTTCCTATAATATGTCATTCAGATGTAGTGAGTTTCAACTCTTTTACCGATTATGACAATCCTGTGAATCTTCAGTTTATTTCTCGATAACATAACATAACATAATAACTATCTGCATCTTAAAAACAGAAATTATGAGTATCTATTTTGCATGTCAAAAAGACAGGCTATCGTGACACTTTCAAATTTATAATAACAATGAACACACGCGTCGCGGAAATGGGATTTTGTGAAATAAAATTTTGGTGGAGACGATTTCAATTTACCCAGAGTAATTACATTTATCTCTGGAGAAAATGTTTCCTTTTTTCGAATTTTTTCAGAAACCGAATACATCTACCGAGGTATAGCGTAGAAACGTGAGGGTTCTTTGTTTGATTCCGTAGAAATGTCTGCGAAACGAAGCGCGCAAAGTTTACGAGAGCTCTCCTCCGGGAGACTGTTTCTTTTAGAATAAAAGGAAGCCCCGAGAAGTATGAAGAGCACTGAAAATATAAAACGTTCGCAGTCATAAAGGGAGTTTAATAACATTATCTGAATAAATACAATCGTCACGAAGCGCTTGTTTGTTTTAAAAAAAGAAGACAGAAATTCGTTTCATTTGTACGATGGCCATTAGACACGATATTATTTACTCGTCTCAATATTATAATGTTTAAACTGCGGATCTTTATGCATTTACAGTAAATTTGAACGTGCAAGAAATTACAAAATGCAAACAATATGCAAGAATATAAAAAAGATTGAAAGTAAAGTTCATGTTATAATATTTGCAGAATAAAATTAATTTCTATTTGGGTTGAATTTTTGTAGGCACGTTCGCGAAGATTTTATTTTACATAAAGATCCGCAGTCTAATAATGTTATAGAATAATGGTATTTTACATTACTCGCATATTCAAAATTCAATTGACCCAAAAACGTGATATTTTCTTTTAATAAGAAGTTAATATGAATGCAAAATGTAAAGTATTTAAAAGGATATAGAAAAGGATATTTTTGAAACTTGAATTACATACGGAAGTCATTATGATAATTATCACACTTTTTTAATAACTTATTTCTAAAATATAAAGTAAAAAAAAGTCAACATATTTATATACGTATACGCACTCATATAGGATATGGAATTTTATTTGCATTTTTATAGATTTATTCTTTCACGACGGTAAGGAAAGTATGAATAAAATACACACGATCCTTGAAAGAAAGAATTTACATACAATTTCTTATCCTCATTTCTCATTTTGGGATTTAGAATATTAGAAGACAATGAGAAAATAAAAAAAGACCGAGGTGATCGAATTTTGACCAATAGAAATACCCTCTTATATCCAATCACAGCTAAGAAAGCAAGAACAAGAGAACCAATGTAAAAGGAATAATTGCACCCCTCGATATCAAACACCAGCACGATCCAAAAAAACACAATACTCGTGCACAGCAGACCACCATCCCTCAAGATATTCGTAAATAAAAAAAGACCGAATCGATGGTATTTTTACCACCAGCAATGCTTCACTCCCCGTGATATCCAATAACAGTCAAGAAAACAAGAACAAGAGAACCGATATAAAAGGAAAAAATTACACCCCTCGTTGTCAAACAGCAGCCTGCAATACCAGTGCAAATCAGAACAACCCTTCGAACGTCGAAATTGCAGAAGTCCAAAATCACTTGGGATTCCCTCTTTTTCGCAGCAGAAACCGCCGGCGCCGCCCCCGCCCGCCCCGCGCGACTGCATGTATCTTTTCCGGCGGGCAGGAAGTTCCTTAAAATTCAATATAAGCCCCGCGGGCACCCCTGTGAGACCGGGTCGCCACCCCATCCCCCACCCCCCGCGTCGAACGAGTCCCTTCAGAGCCGATGGCGACGGGGCCTGGTTACCATGGCGATTCTTTTGCTTGACAGGTGGCTGCAGCCACCGCCAACCACCCTCTCCCAGCGCCCTCCATCTCCTCCAGACTCGTTTGTTCTGCCTGCCACCGGTACGACGAACCAATCGCGCACAGCGAAAAAATATTCAATCACGCGTCAAGAACTCGAGGGCGGCGGTAGTGGTGGTGCCGGTGTGGTGGTAGCAGTGCCGGAGAATCGAATCACCCTCGGAAACCCCCCTCGTCTTCACCCCACCCTCCATTCGCCTCTGACCAGGGACGAAGGTCGATGGCGGTGGAGGTCGAACCGCCCCTGCCTGCAGAGGGACGCCACCCCCTCTCCCCCTTCGAGGTACGATGGAATAATAAAATGCCTCGGATTACATATTCAAAATCAATGGCTCCATACCTTCGACGTACAAAGGGGTGGGTGGGATCTGCCGCCCTCCGCTCCCACCCCATCGTCACGAGGAAGAAGTGGAGGGGTGGGCGGCCGGACGATTTCGCGGCCGACATTTTAAGCAACCACACCCTCATTTGCAATTGTTGTCCCTGTTTACGGTTTGTCTTGAAGATTTACCTTTCCACCCCCTCCACCCCCTGCGAGAGACCCTCCTTCACGGAATAATTGACTATGTCTTAGGTCCACGTCGATTCTTGGAATTTTTATGCAAACCTGGTGGGACGGTTAACGAGACGCATTATATTTTGACGTGGTTAATTGGACAGGACGAATTAACAAGAATTAGATGAATCCGAGATCTCGTTGGATAAGAATACAGTCGGCCCTCGACTTTCGCACATTTTACTTTCGCACGATTCGCTACTTCGCGTGTTATTAAAACTTCAACCTTTTAAATTAAAAGATAATGCCAAACAATGAAAAACTGTTTCTGGAAACAGTTTTCTGGATTTTATAAATTTTGAAGAAACATTGGAAACTGTCAAAGATGAAATATTTAGCCTAATGAATGAACTAAACTTAGACATCAACAATAAAGATGTTGATGTGGTTGATTGAATCTCACTCAGCACCGCTGTAAAACGAATACTTAATTGAGCAACAATTGAGTAACAATAAAATACACAATGGAAGTGAGGAAGAAGTCGATAAATACGTCATGACTTTGACAATTAAAAATATGAATGAAGCCTTCATGCATCTTGACAAATTTTCGACTATCATGGAAGAATGTGATCCTAATGGAGAACGTATATCTCAAGTACGTGGGGCAATTGGGAAGGCATGCTATAAAAATCTTTATCAAGAAAAGAAAAAAAAGGGTGGTATTCAACTACCTCTTGGCAAGTTTATAAAGATAACACCCGAAAGCATTTAAACACGCCTCTTTAACTTCATTATGTATACGTATTGATAAATAAATACTTTCAAACAGTTTTTGGTGCATATTTTTTTACATCCCTCTTCTTTCGAACATTCAACATTTGCACACACTTTCAGGAATCAATTGTGTGGGAAAATCGAGGGGCCACTGTATCGCAAACATAGGGCATTGGTTTTGAATTTAAGAGAACTGAATTTTAATTATTGGAGAACATCTTGGTAGCTTATTTTGTATCTTTGAATGAGTAACTTTTATTTAATTGCAATTGTAAGTGTTTGATCTAAATGTACTTTATTATGTTACTGTATAGATTTAATAAAGGTAAAAGGTGTAAGTTGTTATAGTGTTTTATCCAACGGATTATTATTTGATTATATGAAAACTGTTTCGATTCAATTCTTTTGTTTCTTAGACAACTTTCATACCATTGAGTTGGTAAATTTAATATTATTGCATTTTTCTAGTCATTCTATATTTCTATTTATCATTTATTGTTTACTAGATCTATCTAATACCAATAAAACATTTACATCGAATATTTTAATAAATCACAGTACTTTGTATCATTATAAGTGCCGATCACATTCTAGATCTAGAAAGTTGTAATCAATTAAATTACATGATTTATTCCATTTCTATTATAAATGTTTAAACAAACCAGGCAACTTTTTTCCAACATCTAACGAAAAATGCTAGAATATTAATTGATATCTCTGTATAATCTATATACCTATAGAACAATCTACATTTTTTCCAATTAATATGTATCGTAAAAAAGATTACCATTTAATTTACAAAGCACGATAAACAATTTTTGACGATTGAATTTTTTATACCAGCGTATAAATGTATGTTTTACATTGCGTTTTTCGAGAAAAATGTGCACCTTTAAATCGCCGATCACCCTTAGAAGCTGGCCCTTAATTAGCTGTAATTAGGCGCGAACGAGAATGGGCTGCAACTTTATCGAAGTTGAGGGGTGGAAAGTCGACCTGATCATTATGAGGTCTGAATTACGCGCGATAATTTCACGGACAATCGGAGAGGAAATGGCCGAGAGGATACTTCGCGAGAATTAATCAGTGACTAATTGATCCAGCAGGGATTAAGGTCATCGTCTTAAAGTGGCGGCCCGGAACAGTTTTTACCAATTAAATTAATTGGCGCAATGTTGCCGATTGAATCTATCGACGTCGAATTTTCGTTCAAGCATTGAGAAATCGAGGACTCGAGGATATTGGAGGACTCGAGGCTTTAATAATTTCAACCTTCTGAAACATTCGGGCACGAGACTGTTCGAAATCTTTTTACCCTCGATGAAAATAGCGGATATCAATTAAGCTAATTAATTGAATACTTTGTGAAGTACCTTAAGAATACTTCTTCCTTTGAATGAAAAGAAAAGTTGAAGACTTTCTTCGTCGACATACATTTTCCCTTTACTTAATTTAAAATGTCGTTTTTCACGTGTCCTACCACTGCCCATCTGATTCTACTGATTGTTTCTTAAATCAAATTTCTTTTGTATGATTCGAAGTCACTGAAATAAAACGATCATTTCAAAAAATAATAGATCGATGTACATTGACATTCTTACATTCTTCAAGGATTAGGAAGCTTAAATCTAACCAAATAAAATTAATTGATTCCTATAAACTATCTAGATCCATACGAGAGTATAATCACAAGGAATGTCATTCAATTATTTTTTTTATATAGACCAAACATAATAAATTTTACAAGCAACTAAATTAAGAATTCTACTGTACAATTCATGTATAATAAATTTGATCTATGTTAAAAATTACTAAAAATCATCGTGTATCGTATTTCACATGTATAAATTATCACATATTACTCAATTATAGTTTCGTCTATCATTTCTTACATATACATGTTTCTCACATCCGACGAAGCAGAAAATTGTTCACAATTAAATAACTCGCCAAAGCACAACTCACTGGAGCTAAATATCAATCGAAACTAAGAAACAACGAAATCCATTTTCGCCACGAAACAACGAAATCCAACACAAGAAAATCGCAGCGGAACAATCCTCAAACCGAGACAAACACTTCGAAATCGTTAATCGAAACATCGGAAATCAATTTCCGTTCGTTGTCCTACCGACACCTCTCGCAATTACTTTCCATTTCCTCTTTTTTTTTTTCTCTCCCCCATTTCCTCTCTTCGTTACGATTTCCAAGGATACAAAAAACCTGCGACTCGTTTCACTGACTGGCTGCGCGCGGAGATGATTCATTGAAGTAATAACGTGGAGATATGATGGCCGGCCGTTCTCAAACTGGCCTCTTGCATTTTGCATGAACGTAGGACTGGTTCCCGATGGCAAAGGCCACCCTTTCGTCGACCACGTGGTGGGGTGAGTCCACAGACGTGGCCAGGTTTCACGTGACCCCTTCAAGATTCCATACAGAATCGCCATTGTGATAATTCGTTCTACGCGAACTGGACCTTCGTAGATGATGCTGATTTACTTATTGAGAAGGTACAATTGGGAAGGTTTGAATAACTTTGTACGAAAGTCACTGGACAGGGGTATTTTTGTGGCGAAGAAATGAAAGTGAAATCGGAATAATGGTGGACTCGTAGAAACAATGTTCATTGTGTTTCTCTGTTCAACTAGGTACTTTTAAATCGTCGATAGAATTGTGAAATTATAATATACAGGTATGAAGGTAATATACTGATTTGAAAATAACAATCGAGAAATGGAAAATAAAAGTTAAAGGACGGAGAACTTTAACCAAATTAATATCGAGTTATTTGTGACGGAGCATGTTGACGAAGGTATAAAAAGTTAATTATCGTGAAGGAGTAAAAAATGGGGAAAACAAATTTATAAACGTGTTGAAACGTTCTGATTACCATGCATTAGACATGGCGAAGCTGCGTGGACTTTCAAGAGAACCAAAAATGTTTATACAGGCAGTAAGAAGAAAAGAAACGTCGACCATTCTACTAATTATTTTTATCACAAGTCGTGAAAGATTCCTGATGTTGCTAAAAGAAAATTCCCTACCTTTAATTTTCAAGATTCCTATATGTGAACCTGTCGGACATCGAACTCTAATCCAGACACAAATTTAAAATTCTAACTAAAACACGAACACTTGTCCATTCATCCTTAAATTTTGTTGTTATTAGTAACAGAAAAATAATTTTGAACCATCGCTGATCCATAAGCGCTTATACCATGTTCAATATACATATACAGGGTGTGGCCGGACCATGGGTACAACCGAGCAGAGGGTGATACTACATGTAAAAATAAGCCGAAAAAAAGAAATAACATTCTTTCGCTTGACGCTTCGTTTTTGAGAAAATCGAGCTTGAAAATTCTATCCAGTACGCGTGCACTGGATTAATAAGGCAATGATATGTACGCGTCAACAAAGACAGCACTTCGACAATTTAATCAATAGTGTTATGTAATTAACGTTAGAAATGTCAATAAAATTAATGAATGTATTATCCATACATTAACATTTCTTATTCATAATACATATCTAAACCTAGAGGCGGTACAGTGCGCGCGTACTGGATAGAATTTTCAAACTCGATTATCTCGAAAACGAAGCGTCGAACAAAAAAATGTTATTCCTTCTTCCGACTTATTTTTACATGTAGTATCACTCTGTGCTCGGTTGTACCAATGATCCGGCCACACCCTGTATATACATACATATTTAATATATTTACTACATAGGTTGATGCATGTGAGAGTCAAGGTGTTACTCAGTCATTGCATTGCTTTCCACAGCCTTATGTCGTTTTACATGCTAATTGTGTTTTATCTCCAATTTATATTTATTTATTTTATGATTAATTTATGACTTCCATTCTTAAACAAAACCTAGAGTTTAACTCATTGGGGCACGGTGGGATTAAAAGTGTCCCACATTTTTGATGGACCGTAATGCATGATGGGACATTTTTAATCCCACCTCGAAATTTTGCAATAGCTGCATGTGTATAGGTTTATATTTCATCTTATTTACGTAAAGCAGTTGGTAATATATTCATCCAATGTTACAAATGTATGCACTTATGTTAGCAACTTTCAACATGCTAATACCGGTTCAACAATTGTTGTAAGCGGAAGGTTTATTGCGATAATATTTCTTTCCTGGTTTTATGTGAAAAATCGTAGAGGTAAGTTAATTTATATAAAAATTAGTTCTATTAGTACCATTCATGAACCTATGTGGCACGGTGGAACTATTTGAGTCCCGCCCTCTAACAACAAATTCGATTAAATAATTATTATTATGTTATTTATATTTATGTTATTTTATATTATTTTGTTATTATATTTATTTTGTTACATTATGTGATACCTTTATTAATAAAAATATAACAATTTTGTTTGATTTAAAACGCAATAAAATTCCTGTGCAACATGGATCTATTTTATGACCTGAATTCCTGTCCCGCAAAGAGTTAAAATACAAACTGAAATATTTCATACCACACAACTAGAACTCTAATCAATCGTATGAACATCACGAATAAATCTCTATACCTTGCTTTTAATCGTCAACCATTACCCTAACGAATTATTGCCGATCTCGTGGGTACCGACACGACATACTTTCAGATGTCGACACAATGCTTTGATATCTCGCGAACCGACGTAACGATCTTCGCGAGTCGTTCTTACGAAACCGTCACCGAGCAACGAGACTAAGCGATAGACAATAGCAACAGTGGTTTTTTTTTGCTAGGGCAGCTGTCGAGCGCAAAACCAGAGGGGGACATTACTTAATAAACGTGCGCATCCGGGGTGCGGTCCGGTTGGCATTGTTTCAGGATCGGTAAATGGGTGCTTGCCAGCGGATGCGTGCGGCCAAAGGGTTAAGGATTAAGGGTTGAGAATCCTGGGCTCGGACTCACAATGGACACCTGGACGGGTCCGTAGGAGCCCAAGTGCAAAAAAAATCCTTTTTCCAGTCGCCTCTGGACATCTGCCATCGATCGCCATTGCGACTGCCGTACTTCGATGGACCACTGGCCATCGGTGGGTTAGAAGTATTACACAGGGTGTCTCTAAACTA
This sequence comes from Hylaeus volcanicus, assembly GCF_026283585.1. Taxonomy (NCBI): domain Eukaryota; kingdom Metazoa; phylum Arthropoda; class Insecta; order Hymenoptera; family Colletidae; genus Hylaeus; species Hylaeus volcanicus. The sequence goes on from NC_071977.1 coordinate 20,937,995, forward strand.
TTCTCTCGAATTTTATTCATTCTACTGATCGTGCTGATGGAAGATGGTTCATAGATTTGTCTGAGAAAAATTTTCCTTTAATAAATTCAAGTGGAACGATCTTGTTTGTGATTTAGTTCGAAATGTTAATTCACGTAGCAATACATTGGTCCTTAGTGTGTGTGTGTGTGCGCGCGTGTGTGAATCATTCGTCAGTTTTTAAACTGTTTACTAAAATTTTATGCATTCTGATTGTGCTCGTGGAAGGTAGTTCAGGAATTTGTTTGAAGGAATTTCCTGTGGCAAATTTAAGTGAAGCAATCTCTGTGATTTAGTCATAGATAATTCATGTACTAACTACACGTTACATATTAAATGTGTACCAAATATATACGCGGTTTACTGACTTTACCATCATAGGTTAATTTTGGTACTGAATATAAGTATAGTAAGAAGTTTAAATTTGATCTCATATTTTATTTTGTAATTTTGTGTTTTCCATTTTGTAAATAGGAAGATAAATCTATTACTCTTTCAAACACTAATATTATTTATACTCGTACAGCAAATAACAAAATTTAATATCACCATGAATTGTCTTGTTATCAAATAATCTTAAATTAAGTGTAAGTTAGCTATTTAAGGAAGCAAGGTGTGATACATTTCATGGTGTTATATGATCCCAAAAGGCCTAAGGTTGAAAAGTGAGCCACTGTCGGGAAGAGGTCACGGTGAGAAAGAAAAGAATGGATTCAACCAAATCCAGAACGCCTTTCTTTCAGAGTAGGAAGTGTGTATACATTTATTTCCCACAGTTACATTTTTATAAAATTGCCATTATCTATAGAATCTACAGGAAATTCTATGAAGAATTCAATGAAGAATATATTTGTCCAATCAATATAAAAAAAACAGCTAAAATTGAACAATATTTTCTGAGACATCCTAATATTATTTAACAAACATTTCACCAATGTAGCTGCTGTTTCTTCAAAACTGAAAACAGTTAGACGGTTGTCTATAACACTATGGAAGATAACTTAGAAATCGGTTATATGCAAAATATACTCAACGGCGGATTGATTACATGAGACCACTCCATTGGCTTCCTAGTACACAACATCTTGCGCACTTTTATTTATACCTGTTGGGTGTCTCTGAAATAAGAGATTTACGGTACAGGAGTAATTACACGCGAAGACCTAGTGCAGCAAATTAATAACTCAATTAGCAGGTTTCAACTTCCAGATAATTTTTAGTATAATAAACCCCATACTGCGAGGCTGTAAAATGACGACATTTTAAGATAAGGAATCAAGTATCGCGAGTAATCGCTTCTTATGGCACCAACATTAATGTTATCGAACTATATGTGATACTGATTAACAAATTACGTATTATGCAATATGTAAAGAGTATATTTCTCATCATTTGAAAAATGTGATTTAATTAAATTAAATGAACATATTTACGTAGAAGTCACCTCGTCCCTGTTTAAACTCCTTGTATGGAAAATTATTGTAGATAGAATTCTATTCCTTCCTGTTTTAATCGTGACAATGTCGAGCACGTACAAGACATTGGAAAACAGTACAAGAGGTGCATACACACAACAATTAAAGAACTCACGTCACCCCCAACACCGCGCTAACGACCTCAGAGTGCGAAAATCTCCCCCCTTCTCAAAGGATGAAGTACTCAAGTAAAGGCGACGACTGGAAGTTCGTCGGACGCCTTTTCCCTAAAAAAAAAGAAACCATCAGCTTTCAATTTATTCCGCGTCTCTCGCCCGAGCGAGATCTGGTCCAGGAGATTTTTCGCGACAGAAGAAAGCCTAAAGAGGGGCACTTCAAACGGACTACCGATACAGAGTTATGATAATTATTTCGCGCAACCCTTGAAAACGAGATGCACGAGAGAATCACTCGAAGACTTGTTTTTTTTCTTCTCTCTCTCTTCTTCTCTTCACTTGAACCAGTGCCACTCCCGGGGGCTCTCGTGTCTCAGGAAAACAATAACTTGCATAATAAGCAGGGCGAATAAAGAGGAACCTGTTTCTCGGATACGACGGACCCAAGAGGGAGAAGAGAAGAAAAAAGAAGCGAAGATCGGTGGTAGAAAGGGCAGACGAAGAGTCTCCTGGGCGCTAGGATGAATAAGAGAATCCTTGGTACGGGCCACGCAGTCTCACGAGTTATGATGATCTTTTTTTCGGCACGCCAATACAGGTATATTGAAATCTCGCGGCGGAAGGACAAAACGACTCGCTAATAACGTATGCACCGTGCAGCTGGCACCGTCGTTTTGTTCTTCTTGGCGCTACAGGTTCTTGAATTTCACACACGTCGTGCCGCGGGTTCTCGATGGGGTCGCTGCGGTTCCTTGCTCTCGCTTTTCGCTCTGTCTCTCTTTCACCCGGGGATTTTACGGAACGCTTTTCCCCACCGCCCCGTTTTCGTCCAACGCCAGAAGAACCCTCTATTGTTTTACCTGGCGAGGACCAGTTTTTGTTTCACTCTGTCTCTCTCGCCACGGGGCTTATTATATGCGCTTTCTGCCGTTCCGTGCACGCGATTGTTCGCACGGGCGAGCTTCGAACCTGATTCGTTCGCGCAGAGAAAGAGAAAACCGTGAAGGGTCGCTCTGCGAATCCGGTCAAACGGCGAGGAGCGAACACGATGGCAAAAAAATGAAGCGATACAATAAAGGGGTTAAAGTTGATACAATTGAGCGAGAAACGACGACGTTGCACGCGTGATTTATTTTTACAGTCAGCCCTCCTCCCTCGGCCGCCCCTCGCTCACGGGGGCATCGGTGCCCCTATTGTCTTTCCACGCATGGCGTTCCATGGCGGTGGCAGCGGAGGACTGCCTTCGCGATGACTTAAAAACTCGACGCCCGTGCCTATTGTTACTTGGAAGTTCGTTACGGCTAACGAACGTTGTGACAAGTTTAGGGATCGGAGCCAGAGAGCTAAACGGTTGCCAAAGTGACGGCTTTTTATCGCGAGGATTGGGGAACGGGGATCGAGTGATTGTTGTTCGTTTCGGCAGTATAGTTTCGTTGATCTTAGCAGAAACGGAAAAATAACCAATATGTCGAAATTGTATATTTGTTATTGAAATTCTTTATGGGAAAATGATGCGAATAGTAAATTTAAGGTTAATACTTTACCCACCGATAACGTTTGGACATTTATTTAAATTTAATAATATTTTTTTTATTTTCATAGCATTAGTATTACATAAAATTGATTTGATCAATTGGAACCGTTTATGGAATTATTTTTATATAATATTTCATGATTCAAATAATGATAGGAACATAGAATGCTATCTCAGTAAGAAATAGGAAAGTATTGCTTGTCATGCCAAAAGTATGAAATGTTTCTTTAACATCTATAAGTAGCAGAAAAAAAATTAATTTATGCAGAATTTGTAAATTTAATTAGGTTACGGGAATAATAGGTAATTACAGGTAATAGGTAATTGCAGGCACTACGATAAATGTTAGATGGTCTTGTTTCCGATTAGGACAACTTGTTGAGAACAGTAAGGAAACCACCAACGATGGAGTGAGTTAAATATCTGTACACGTAGAAATATTTTATAAAATTGTTAAATGTATTTTATGATGTAATTGTGACACCGCACGTACAGGGTCGAATAAATTATGGTGTTGTACCATATATGGCTGTCGAAAGTCCAAATTTAGTGGCACGATACAGAACGCAACCATTAATCATCGGACCACGTACTGGCGCAACATCCCCTGCATACCACTCGAACACGAGATGGCATGCGACGCCATAAATTGCTAAATTAAAAGGTTGAGAGGACCTACAAAATGGTAACGCTGTATTGTTTTTTTACGACTGCGGAATGAATCCGTTGCGATGTTTTTATATATTCCTATTTGCATCCGAACGATGCTCACGTATTAGCATATAAAGAACGCAATGTATTACGGATAAATAAAAAGAAGAAAACAATAAATTGAAGAAGAAAATAAGAAGTGTTTAACAATACATTTGAAGGAAATAAAATTAAGTTACTTAGATTGGAGAGATGATAAATGATGTACATTTGCATATCGAAATTTATCAATTTTCAAATCATAATTGCAGGGAAAATAAATCTTCTACTTTTTAAATCACCGAAGTAGTGTAACGTCTTTAAACAAATTTCCAATCTGTTCATGTAACAATTTAATTCTTAATAAATTGTCTACTTACTAGGAACATAGTAGCACAGATGAAATGCATAATAAATGCAATTATAATCTAAATTACCCCTCAACAAGCTAATAAAACAATTAAATCCTGTTCATTTCTATATTTCCTATTTCCCTCGTACTCCCTCTAAACCAATTACTTATAAAATTAATCGAAAACCAATACTACACGGTTTGCTACATTTCTACTGCGCGCGCGTCTTTCTTATCGGAAATTTTCGTAACGAGAGCCCGTGATCCGTCGGTCCCGGAGGGCCGACACGTCCGACAAATCGGTTCGCGGGCATAAATTGAAATGCTAAAAGCGAAATTGGGTAGGAATTAGGAAAAACGCCGCGAAATGGGACGATGATTACGGGAGGTGAGTCGCAGACGGGTGGGCGACGGAGGGTTGTAAAGGAAGGAAGGGTCGAAAAGGGCGGTCGGCGGGGGTGGGTCCCGCTGGGCGAAGTCGGAATTCTCCTCGTCGTTGGGGGCTGCGCTGGCCATCCGAGTCCATGGTGGAAACAGCGAGCGGAACGAGGGCGAAGAAGAGGGTGAGACCACGGCGAGGGCGGTGGGTGGGGGGGGGGGGGTGGACGTAGATGCGTCTTAGCGATCGAAAGGGGCGGTTGGCAGCGACGCGGGGGAAGGGGAGCGCAAGGGAACGGTTACGGGGTTGCGATGGTGGAGGGTGCCTCCGAGTGCCGCGTAAATAACTTCCATCTTCAAGGGTGCAACCACCCCCATGGAGGGTGGACCTCGAACGGCAGAGAGAAAGAGAGAAAGAGCAAGCGGAAAAAGTAGAAAAAGAAAGTCCAAAGACCGGCGAGGGGGGTGTCCGCAGAGGGATGGTGATTCCATTGGAAGAGGGAGACGTAAAATATTCTTAATGAGCAAAGACTTTCAAGTATTGACTCAAAATGGCGGCCGTCCTTTCAAGTCGGCTTGTTAAGCATTATTCCGCGCCCTGCCGCCCCGCCCCCGCCTTACCCCTCGCCCTTTCGCTTTGTGCGAATTCTCGTTTTCTCCCTCGTCTTCTTCGTTCTTCGTGTGCACCGGCTTGTTTAGCACCCCAGTATCCTACGCAAGGACACCAATCCACCCCCCCCCCGTATCTAACCCCCGCCCGCCCCTTTCGGTCGGTGTACTGTCGCAAACAAGGCCGTTCGGAAAAACTGCAAAGAAACGACGAGAAGCCGATGCCAGCCAGCCTCGTCGATCTTTTCGGGGTTTTTATTAGGTCGTGGAAGACAAGGAACCCCGTCTCTTTTCTCGGTTCTCTCGCCCCCGTGTCAAAGGGAACGGGCTCACAATGGATCCGTTCATTATGAAGGAACAAAGTCTTTTTCGTTATAATATTTATAAGGTTCGATGTCCCGACACCGTGGAGATATTCATTCAAGTTCTCAAGCCTTCGCGCGCAAATATTGGACGACGCTTTTTCGACGAACGCGTGGAATATGCGGATTAGATACACTTCGAACAGAGGAAAGGGGAAATTTCTAATGGTTGCTGTGGAATATAAACAGAGAAGCGTGGGTGGATAGATCGTGTCTCGCGTAACGATGCGTGTTCAGGAGGGAGTTACTTCAAAATGGAAGAAAGAATAAAGTGTAAACGTCGCTTCAATGGAAGAAAGGATATAAATATGAAAAAAAAAAAAAAAAATTGTTGGGTTAATAAAGGAACCGGACCACCAATCTCACAATAACGATAATATATTTGATTAACGATACAACGTGGTCGCCGGTCATAGCTCGACTAGCCGCATCACACACACACATTCGCCTAGAAACAAAAAAGGCTAGCACACACATACCTCAGACGGAGGCGTGTAAATATTTCGCGGCATTTTCAATAAAAATTAACTTAAATTTAAATTTACAATTATTTGCGATCTACAGTGTACGAAGAACATTGTCGTCTTACTGATTTTTCGATAATATCAATAAAAAATGATACTCTCGATACGAAAGATTTAATTACGAATTTTAATAAATATGTGATATTTTATTGCGACTGTATTTTGGAGAATGCTCTATTTTCACGTTCTTGTACGTACAATATAATACTTTATCTATGATAAATAAATAAAATTCGTTTGGGATTAATTTCATTTTAATTCGCAATTTATATTTTATTGAGGCGCTGATCTATGAAAGGGGTAAATATCACAAAACGCATCTTATGTTTATATGTATAAAATTCCTACACTATCGTAGGAAATTTTGAGTTTCTCGTAACACAATGAACCTTGTGTTACTTATTACTTGGCAGCAAATATTAATAAAATGCAGAGACAATCATTTCTTTCTTTCAAAACTGAGAAATATTCGAAAGCAGAAGCTAGTAAAAATATCTAAATAACCTCAGCGACTTAGATTTCATTCAAGGGTGAAATATTGTTCGATGGATTCCAATGATGGATACGCGACTCTCGGTTTAGGTAAGTCGGCCGAAAATTCCAAATTTTTCGGGATCCTCTTACCCGAGGACAGAGGCTATCGGGGCTTTTACAAAAAGGCTTTCGTACGAATGGATCGAGGAGTGGATTATTTAAGGGTAGGAGGCTTGGGCGCGCTGCTCGAGGCTTGTTAGAACTTGGCTTTCGCTTTGAGCCTCTGTGCACCGCTCGTCCTCCTCGCGAGGGGTTGGAATAAGGGTTAAAAATGTATAGGATAAGATAGAGACCGCCCAAGGATGAAGAAAAAGAAAAAGAGGGCCAATAGCTCGGGGCCAAAGGAGAGAGTAGAATGGGAAAAGAACGCGAAACCGAGACAGAGGGAACTTTCATTATTGATCAAAGAAACTGAGTGTCGCTTCCCTCCCCAAAAGCTTGTTCTATTCAGCTCGCCTTCAGCTTCCCATTAAAAATACCGGCGTCATCCGCTTTTTGCTACGTCGGCACGATCTCGCTTTCCGATACTACGATGTATATCTTCTGTTCTTCTTTATCCGCTCTTATTTACAGCCAGCTACAGTTTACATAGACACCCTAATTTTGTTATCAATATTACTGAAAATATCGAGCTATTTAACACGTTACCCAGACTAATAATCTTGCGAATTTCTACGAGGATAAAATTTTGCTTCAACGTTAGTTGGAAACTACATAATCTAACATTTATCGTAGTACTTATTATTGCAATTGAGGATTATTTTGTTACATTCTGTAGTGAAAAACTCAACACATTTTTTTTTGGTGTAGGTAAAATAACCACTAATGGCACATGAATTTTCAATTTGTTTAATTATCGATAGGCTGAGATGTGTCAGAATTGTACTATTGGAAAATATGATAATAAATCATACTCATATAAATAAAATATGATAAAAGTATTAATAAAATTTACTCATTACATATTTCCATACCAATCGCTGATGAATAAAATAGTTATTAATATTACAAGCAATAAACTCCCTTTTCTTTTAATGTGAGGATGAGATTTAATTGTTGAATTAATTCTACTATCGTTACAGTAGTTTGTGCCTACTGACTTATGTCCAATTGAAATGTTACTAAACTGTCATCATGCATATTGTCATTCTGATCTCTGGCAAATGAAATAATTCACTGATCAGAATAAAGGCATTAATAAACAATGAATTACGCTACGAGGTACTCGATATATTACCTGGAAACACTTGAGAAATACATGTGCTTTATCAAAATAATTTGAATGGTTTAATAACCCCTGAAGTCCTGCTCATAATTCAGAAACACCCTATAGATAGTAAGATGAGACACAAACCCCACAATGTGGGGGACAAACTGCGCACTCTGCTAACCATGTCCCCAAACTGCTCGAAATGCAGTTATGGTATAACCTTTTTACAGATTTCATCTTACATTTAAAGCGTTCAACGTTATCGACTCAGAGAAACCCTTTTACCATTTTACAGTATTCTGATGTCACAACGAACATTATCGATTGTAAGCAGAAGAAGATCTCAGCGCTACTAGCGGTGAAAGTCAAAGGTAATCGAATTTGGCGGGAATGCTAGATTTTTATTATTTCGAAGAACAAATTTTATTACAAACTTCTGTAATGTAACAGTATCTAAACGCATCAAAGGCGTAAACAGATTGACAAAAATGCGCCACATTTAAAAAGTGAGCAATCGAATTGTCGACTATCGATTCGATTAAAAGCGGGAAATTCAAGTTTCAGTTATTCGATGGAATAGAAATATTAAAATATACCTTGCAACAAAAATACAATTATAGAATGTGATTTGTTTATTTTCTCTCTTCTTTCTGCATATATTTAATATCGGAAATGTAGTTTATTTTTTATCCACAGTACCTTTCACAGGCATAAATGTTTACATATTGTTGTAGAGTTTGAATGCTAACCGATACTATTAATTATGCCTGTACTTCTATCAACCAATTGTTCTATTTGACACTTTTTTTATTTTCGTAATTCGATTTTATAATGAATGAAGAAACTGTGTGGCAAGAACTATCGGAAATACTTGCTGATCCTCCAGAAGCGAGAGATAAATGTTCGCAATGCAAGTAAGTCTACACATGGATATTGTTAGGTTATAATTATTTCGACTTTCTTATTTTATTTAACGTGATCATTGAAACGTGTACAATTATAGATATCTTGAAATTAATACTTCGTTACTATATTTTTATAGAAGACCAGTGCCAGTATGTTGGTGTCCAGGATTACCAAAGCATCCTGTGAATCCTTCATCGAGAATAATAATTTTACAGCATCCAGCTGAAGCAAAACGTTGTTTGCGAACTGCACCTATGCTTGCATTAGGTCTGGAACCTGGCAAGTGTGCAATTTTCAGGTGAGTTGTTTAAAGTATTATAAATAAAGGGAAAACAACAGGACCGATGGTATTATAAAATTGACTTTAGGGGAAAGAAATTTCCATTACATAAACATGATGGATTAACAGAAATTTTAAATGATAAAAATACTGTATTACTGTATCCATCTCCTGATGCTGTAGCACTTGATCAATTAAATCCAATTGGTAGAAATGGACAAAAGCCTTATAATCTTATATTGTTAGATGGAACTTGGCCACAAGCAAAGGTAGTTCATATAGTACTTTAGGCAATTGTTAAGTTGATGAAAATATGACTGTTGTTGACAGGCAATATATCATTCAAGTCCAGCACTTTCTAATTTACGAGCTTGTAAATTAGTTGGTGTTCCAACAAGTGAATATGTTATTAGAACACAACCAACTGAAGGTTGCTTGTCTACACTTGAAACTGGTGCAATTGCACTTTCTATTCTGGAAGGTGATTCAGAATTGAAAGATAAAATGCTTGGACCCCTACATTATCTATGCAGGTCAGTTTAGGATACCTCAAATTAAAAATATAATTCACAGAATTAATAAGTATGGAAACTTCAGGTTTCAATTAGAAAACGGGGCTGTAACTCATCAGAGTAAGGAATTTTTAATTAAACAAAAGGCTTATCCCAAACTTATAGGACGGAGATTAGCTAAGCAGTTACGTATGCTACCTGAAGAATCTACGTAACATTTTCTGTCTAATAGTTAAAAATAATAGATAAAGTACTAATTATAGATATTATGAGATTCATTCTATAACATATGTTTAATTTTGATAAACATGTACAGGGACAGTATTTCGTAAAGATAAACAAATTATATAAATAAGCATCGTCTTTAATTTAAAGACACATATTTTTATAAATATTACGTCACGTTATTTCATAGTTTTGGTCAATATATGAAAATCAAATTTCATATTTCCATGTTGTGGCATAAAGGCGAATGACCATTGAAGAACATTTTGTTGTGTAACATTTGTTATTTCTCTAAATAAATGTACACCTTGTCTTGTAAACGGATCCCATGATATCCGTTTACCAGGCTGTATTTCTGCATTAGGTCCTGATGACACTGTAATCTCAGAATCCAAATGCCAATCAACCCATAAAGCCACCCCATTACAGGATCCATTTCTAAATTAATCAAAGAAAATACAAAAAAACAATAAATATTAATTTATGGTTGTCGTTAATATCGAATTTTAAAGATTCTTACTGTAAAATAGGAATGGTATTTGAAGTGTTTATATTTTTGTAGTCATTTGCATTTTGTGTTAAATCAAATTTCTCAATAACAAAAGGTAAACTTAATGCTTTAGCAGGATATTCCCATAGCGGTTGAGCTTCTATTGGACTATCACTTTTCTCACTTGATGCCTTTAAAATATTGAAAATATTAATATCTTCATTGTATATTTTTAATATATTGACTCACCTGAACAAGTTTATCGAATACAGATAAATCGAAACCTTCACAAATTCCAAGTGGTGCACGTATCTTATGCAAATCTTTAAATTCAACTACAACACCCATTATTGTTGCTGCAATTGGAATCCTTTCTATTTGAGATGAATATTTTGAAGAGAGATACCAGTAATACAGATTTTCCCATGGTACAATAGAAGTAATAAAGTATGGTTCGCCGAAAATTAAATTAATTGTGTCTTCTGGAGGTAAATCATCTATTGATTCAATGATTTGTACCCTTCCTATGAGTTCATTTGCTTTTATAAACATTTCTGTACTTTTTCTGGATAGAAAATTTGTCTCTAAAATAAATACTTTTTTCGCGCCTAACTTAATAGCTGCAAGGCTTAATAAACAACCATCTGACAAACATAAACAAACTGTGTCTAATGTAACCTTCTTCTCCAGTGCTTTAATATATTTTTCATTTCGTTTTTCATCATTTAATTGCCCTATACGTGTCCTACAGTATGCTACATGAACTCCACAACTGCAGACAGGTCTTTCACAATCTGATATTTTAGTTCTATAAATAAATAACTATATCAAATAGTCTGAAGAAAAAAATACAATACATAGAACGTTTAAATTAGCTCAGCATACATTGAATCATTTATCAACTGGAACCATAGAGAGTATTCATCATGATATCCAATCAAACTAATTTCAGTGTCAGCAATGACTGAAGTTTCTGTAGGTAAGTAGTAAATAGCTTGCATCCAGTGATCTCTCCAAGGAATTAAATCTGCTATTTCTGTAAGACTTATACCTTCATCTTGTAATTTTTTTGCATCTGGGTGTTCCCACACTGGTGCACAACTTAACAAAACCTATACAAAGACTGTTTAGTAATAAACTTAGGAATATTTTTCCATATTTTATTACCTGATTATCTATATCCATATTTAAATCCCACCACATGAAAATAGCATGTGCAGTACCATTTGAAGTTGGTTTTGCATGCAAACATACTTTTTCATTGTATAGAAGAGGAGTTTTACCAGAGAAATCAAACCTAAAGTGTTGAGATTGTATTTTATGATAGTTGTACCATATTTTTAGCAAATTATTGTAATTTATGACACATGTATTTACCTAAATATAGCCTGAGGTGGTAATAAAGGTCTAAATGCATTACAGGGAAACTGTGTTAATTGTATGTCATGTACTGCAGCTGCTCCAAAACAGGATTTTACACTATGTGGGGTATTTAACAAACACCTGTTTTTATATTGAATTGGTTGTGTAGTATTCCACGCATGTACAGCAGGACTCTCAATAACTTGTACCCAGATTGTAGCACTATGTGGTACTACAATACTATCCTCCTAACAAAAGAACCTATGTAGTGTACCATAATTATATATCGGTGTATGAATTAAAAAGTAACATTTATACTTCAAGGAGATAGTCAAGAGCATGACGGAATGTAGAGAGTGCCCCTTCCCCAATAAGTTCAGTATCAAACACTTCGGTAACTAAAATGTTTGCTTTTTTTTCCATATCACCATCTTTTCCCACAATCATTTTTGTAGAACGTTTTTGTATTAATTTGATTTTATCTTTAAAACCATTTTCTTCTATTATTTTTATGGCACATTTAGCCATTGGTGTGAAAGCCTAAAATTAATCTTAGAGTTTCCAACTTGTCCAAATTTCAAATTTATAATGTATATAACAATTTTTGCAAAGAAACTATTCACCTCACATGCTGTTACACTATCTGCACCACATTTAGCAGCCATCATTGACAATAAACCAGTACCAGTTCCTATATCAAGTACATTAGCTTCTTCTCCAATTTGATGCTTTCTTTCAACCGCAGTTTTAAGAGCAATGTAGTATTTTTCATTCTACCACCCCAATTAAATAGCTTAGTTTTGCAAACATTCAAACAGTAAAAAATAATTTTAAAATAAACTAAACATATAGTACTAACTCTTTCGTGATCATGCAACATATCAGCAAAGGCCGATCTTGCAACTTCTTGATGATAATCATAATTTTCATCCTTTTCCTCCCAAGTGATGGTACCGGTTAAAGGATTTAAACATTGAGTAAAAATACTCATGTTGCGCATGATACTTAACCGACTCAAAGAAAATCTAAACATATACTTTTTCTTAAAGTTACCTACTAATTTCTAAAACTTAGCATCTAACTAACAGTAACTATTCATTAAAGAGTAAACTCAAAATAAACGAAAATTCACGAAAAATATATATTCACCAATAGTTTTCTTTGAAAGAATCAAATATAAATTAAACAATAGGTTATAGTAGATCGGAAATGTAAAGAAGAAATGCACAGAATTGTACTAAAGTTCATTCGCAAACCTTGAACGAAAAGAAATCGACACTACGAAACAAAATTAATTCGAGATCATGTGCACATTTTTGTCAACAATCGGGATATGACAAATGTAAACTAAGGCATGTGCAAAATGTGTACGTCATAGAATACATATGTAAGTATAGATAGGCTTTCGAGGAAACAATTTTTCAGTCTTGTCTGAAAACATATCAACGCAGTAACTTATCTACAGATGGATAAATCGAACCAGGGTTGAACCATGAAATTGAAAATTAGTTCCATGACGAGTGTCGGTATTATACCAACTGAAATATCGACATGAAAGATTAATTCTGTAATTTAGCGATAATCAATTGCTTTACATTAGAACGCAGTCGTTAGATGGCGCTACGAGTACCGTTTCTGTAAGACGGTAAATAAATAGCGGGATTTGAAAACTGGATAATGCTGAATCTAGAGAGAAGTTTAGTGTTATTACAATTGAAAGTAACAGCTTTAGAAATGACGTGATTTCAGTAAGACAGATTGTACAACAATTTTGAGAGAAGACAAAAGAACAAATAAATTCTTCGCGATTTTCAATCGTTATCATTTTCTTTAATGACGTGTGAAAATATAATCAAGTCAAATGATCGTATATTGTCGTTGACGATAAAAAGTCTGTTAAGGGGTTAGTCGCAGTCAAGAAAATGGAAACGGACAATTTCTTGTGTGTGTGTTTTTTTAAGGTATTAAATAATAATTTTTATTAATGAAATGTACATATACATATTACAAAGTATGTCTTACAGAACTATAAAAGAATTTTTGTTTTAAGAAAAGGTTAATTCATTTCGTCATAACAGGCGATGGCCGGTGGGTGGCCACTTGGTTTGCGGTGAGCAAGATTTCTTTAAACTGGTGCACCTGAAAACAAAACTAAAGGCAGATTTAGAAAGTATATTAGACTAACGGGTCCCTGATCGAAGGATTTTTTATTTTCTTGTATACTTTTTTTTTTATTCAGTATTGAATCGCTTAATTTTAGTGAAAAAATTGAAAATCAACTTCAAATGTACGTCATTTTATTTTAAATTAATTTTTTCCAAAATCCTTCGATCAAGGACCCGCTAGACTAATATATTTTCGAAATCTACCTTTGTTTTTGTTTTCAGCCAAACCAGTGTAGAGAAATCTTGCTCACCGCAAGCCTATGTTTTTAAATCATCGTCTACGTCATCGGCTGTTACGACGATATAAATTAACTTTTCTTAAAACAAAAAATGTTTTTTAGTTCTTTAAAACATGCTTTATAATATACTTAATTGTTACTTATGCAAATTATTATTTAATAACTAAAAAAAAAAACCACAAAGAAATGTCGTTTTTCCTCTTCCTGACTGCGACTAACCCCTTAAATCTTCAATCACAAGAGTATATTGATATAACCAAAGTGAATTGTATTTTACAAAACATTGTAAAATGCTAATGGTATCAATCAAAGTGTCACACGTTCCAGGACACATTTCTAAGTCAAACATTTCTTTTCAAGCATTTTGTCTCCGTACTTCAATTTTAATTCTGCCAATGAAATCTCTCCTGGTTTTATTCATCTGAAACTAAGGAAGAGACGAGTTCAAACGATTCAGAAAATCGTAAGTGACGTAATCCCCGTGTGGCCATCGATTTCATTTTCATTACCCAAATCCCATCCTCTTCCATTTTTACAGTCGTTTCACCGCCATTCATTCTCGTTTTACCGACTCGCTACCTCTCCGGGGTATTGTTGTTTTCCAGAAATGGCGAAAAATCGACGGAACCACTAATTGGTTCTGTCAATCCTGTACAGAGGATGCGGAAGCGAAGGGAAGAGGCGGACATGAGCAGGGATGGAAGAACGTTGAAACGACGAAGAATTGGTCACGTCGACCGGAAAGATTCGTTATGGGAATACAACGTTCCGGCAGAGCAACTTTCATTTCAGTAGCGCGGTTTTTTTTTTCTGCTTGATTTTTCGTTTTATTATTGGTCCTTCTGCCTTTTTCAGCAAACGCATCGCGGCGTCCTGATGCTCGTGCACGTCCCGACGCTTCGACGTCGGTGGCCGCGAGAAATGAAGCACCCTTCCTATTCGGAACACGGATTCTTGTTTTGAATTGCCGAAACGTGTAACCGTAGACCGATTGATTGGCTCTGAAACGAGAATACTTGTCCTGGTTTCAATTTCATCCTGATAATTGGAAATTCACTTCTACTTACGTTCATTGCTGCGATATTATGGCTTCACATTTTGACATCCTCTGAAGGGATATTGCAAATCTAGACATTTTATCAAAAATGTACGTTTCCTTTAAATTTTTTTTTAAGTGGACTATACACACAGCTTGGAGAAAGTGACGAGGCGGAAAAATCAAAGTTCTGTACAATTGTTATAGCGAATTTTCATTCATGAATTTGAGTGTGTAGCAGCAAATGGGACTTTTCGTTATTTTGAGTTTGTCAAACGTGTGAAGCGAATTCCATCTTTTACATTTATATGACCAGCTGGAAATACAATAAAAAAAGCCCTTCCCAATTTTAATTGGGTTTGTAATGATACCCTTTTTTAGGAACATCTACTTATCCTTTTGGTTTGAGCATTGGTTGGTGTGTTAATTCATTTTATAGAGAAATGTTCTACTGATTCAGTATCAGCGAATCAAAGAGAGTCGCCCTAATTTTTTGTTTAATTTTTTCAACCCCTTTCGACACCTCTGGCACCTTTAGAAGTGACGTTTTTTGACGCCCCTCCCCCTCTTTAAAGGGGTGAATTAACCCCTTCACATCAACCCTCGCCAATACAACTTTGCACACACCCAGAAGACACTTGAAGACTATTCCTCACGAAGTTTTACCGAAATCGATTGAAAACTCTCATAATTATGAGCATTTAAAGAAGTGTGCCGCTAATTTTGTCCAGTAGTTTATATTCAGATAACAGAACTCTCTAACGTTTCAAATCCACCATTCAAACAACGACAATTCCTACACGTAATGAAGGTTCTAAATAAAAAAAACAACATGAAGAGTATCATAAAATATTCAAATATAACTTGGATTTTATTGTATAGCACTAAATAATGCCATGTACAGCACTGTTCTCAGCGTTCAGGTTTCTTTTTTCTTCGTCGTTGGACAAACTAAAAAAGGCGTAGAATTTATTTACGCAAATTCCGATCGAGCGAATTTCAGTTACAGTGCGATGTAATCTTTCATACATGTCGCTAATTAGATGTGATACAACATAAATTTTTTTGAAATCGCAACACTCTTAGTTCTGAGTAATTAGAAATTAACGTTAGGTTTATGTTATTCGGTTAAATCGCCGTTAATCTGCACATAACTTTACGGAAAAGGTGTTTTGATTTCTCCTCGCTTTTCTCTGTGCTTACAACGAGATTTTTTTATAACAAAAAGATGAAAAAAAAAAAAGATGTAACGGATAATCCGAAACTTTGTGAATCGATAGAGCACTCGGTTTTTGTAGAAGAAAAGTGTACGCTGCTACTCTAGCAATCGACAAGATTCCGTGACTTCTTTGTTTTTTCTTGGTTACAAAACTATCTTTGTTCTTACTAGAGCCGTTATCGATAACATTTATACAATATTGACTCTCTTCCGGAGAAGAAGTAACGTATATATTCTAACTGCGTGAATCCTCGAGCAGAGTTTTCCATTTGATATGAACTGGTGTTTAGAAAAAATGACGATCTTAATTATTTTCAATCAGCTTACACATTTTATATGCAAACTTCAGCAATCTCTGTTCTCCGAACTCTTGCTAAATTTTTAATTAATATAAACAATGCGCGGGAAACTTCTCTTTCTTCCTAAATGCTTGAAGAGAGTTTACATAATTGAATGAATGGCTAAGGCAATGTTACATCCTTTAGATGTTTTATAACGTTCCATATCAAATATAGGAGAAAACAATATTAGTAATTAGTTTATTTGTTAAAAGTAAAGAAAGAAGAAGTTTTACCAAGTTAGTAAAAGTGCAACACACAACGTTGTTCCACTCGAGTATTTAATTGTCCATGCATAGTTTAACTTTTTTACGATTCACATCTATTCGTACATCATTTCTATGTTTTCTACTATGAAAGATGAGAGACGTGTAAGTTGTTTGTATGCTGTTTGGAGCAAGGCTATTTATCATCTTATCATAAATGAAAACAGTGCATTCGGGATTGCGAAGCGTTCATACATCAGTTGCATGAAAGTCGAGATTTTAGAGAAATACTTGGAGGTTTTATTACTGAAAAATATATTTAAAACAAGTTTCGTATTAATTATAACAATACAATGGAGTATTCGAATATTAAATTCTGTGGACAATTAAATGATATTTTTTACTCTTTTACCTGACGTATATATTTTAAATATCAAGTTGAATGGAAGATTCTTGGATTTTGCTTAATGGAAGATGTGGCAACTCTCTTTTGATAAAAGCAATTATATAATTCCCTTCATTAGTAGCTACATTCTGTTAATGATTAGCCTTTGAGTTGTGAAGATTTTCAATATTATTTATCAATATATTTATCTTAGAGCTTTTTGAAATTTAGTATTCATTACAATTTGTCTCAGCTCTCTAAAAATAGATCAATTTATAATTTATAACAAGTAAATTTTTCCTAAAAAAAAACATACAGTGAGGGCCGCTCCGTGCTGGTGTTTAGGTGCATAGTACTGCATAGGTTTATCAATAATATCAATAGAAAATAACATTATGAATACTCTAGATATAAAAGATCTAATTAAGAGTTTTGTCGCACTTAAAACTAAGACACTAAATATCTAATAAATGACATATCGTATATATTTAAATCCAATCTGATATTGCATAATAATCGTTCTTTTGTAAATTCTCTATTTTCAAATACTTACACCTATATCTTACATTTATCCTAAACAACAATCTTTTATAATTAATTCCATTTTAATACACGAATTCTGTTTTACAGAACAAAATCTGACTTCGCGCAAAGGCGCGTCTTGTCCACGGAGCGGCTCTGCATCGACTACACCAGCATCATTTTTCTGTTTCCAGGTGAAAAACATCCGCTCGGAGGATCACGCTACTCGAGGACGAAGACGAAGCACAGGCTCGAATTCGCGAACGTTTCTAAATCGATAGATCGCTGCGCGCGCATTGTCCTGTCGCGAGACTTTCGATCCATCGTCGATCGGTTAAACTCAATCTCGACGTTACACGCCGGTCGGCCGTGAAACACACGAGAACACGATTGCGCGCACATAGTCACTTTTCATCCGGTCTCTTCCGGGGTCCCACAGAAACAAAGGGAAATCGATGGCGAAGCGTCGCGGCGCTACGTGGACGTCTTCCAGCGGTCGAGACCTTCGTGTATGACGCGCAGGTAACTAGATGCATCGTGGATCGAATCGCCCGCGGCTCGATGACTCTCGAATCCGTTTTTCGATCGTCGATGTACCGGCCCTATCGATCATTGCACTTCACATACGAAGAACGTTTCGAAGCTGCAAGGGCTGTCGTTCCACTTCAGTCCCTTGCCGTCTCTGTTCCACAATTCCAGGCAGTGTTCCTCCTCGCCGTTCTCGTATCTGGAGCACGGAGGATGAATTACGTTAGAAATGGTCCACGATATTAGGTATGCGAACATTTATTACGAATATTCTCGACCTGCGCGATTCATGCAATTGTAACGAAGCATATGGGCCTGTCTTATAATATTTCGAACGTTTTCTTTGCTTGAAGCCATGAAATTGGAAACAATGATAATCTACAAATGGTATGGTTTCGTTTCTATACGTAACTGATTCAGTCATTTGGATAAATTCGTTTTGAAGTGTTTCAGATATATTGTCAGTCTCATAAGTATTCGTATCCTCTCTGAAGAAAGTTTAAATTAAATACCAGGTTTGATATTTCCAACTAAATGATTCATTATAAATATGTACATAGATATACTTCACATATGTATATATTTATAATAAAATATTTATTTGGAAACATCAAACCTATTAATCAATTTAGACGAGTGTCTTCAATAGACATAAAAGGTACGAATACTTGTGGGATTGACGGTAGTTACACGCAATAACTACCCTTTACAATAGGAACATGAAATTGTATTATTAAACGGAGTGATCATAAATATATATATAGAATAATAAACATTGATTACCTACAATTGTACTTGCAATTGTTAACAGTGTTATAAACTGGAATTAATATTAGACATACTTATTGTGTAAGAGAACGACCTTTATTATTCCGAATAGATGAATAACCGTTTTCATCACGCAGATCAATATTATGTTCACATTTTAAAAATCTCCACTTGCAATTTCAAACCACCAAATTGTATATTGATACCTAATTCAACTAGAACAAAACGACAACAGTTCTCAGTGAGCACGCACCACATTTGACAGTTTTCCAAACTGTTGATTTAATCTTGTAGTATTTCATTTTAGATGCTATATCAGAGCACCGCGATGGTTTCAGTGCACCGCGAGCACACCAATTAGTGATACCACAGAGAAATGCTGAAAGCAACGTAACCGCGTCTCCCATGGCATCACTAATTTGCGTGTTGTCGTACGTTGAAATCCTCTTTTATATTTTGACGAGTAATGGGATCGTTAGGATAGTTTTGTGGCCGATTTTACCTGAAATTATTGGGTTCTCCGACGTTCCAATTTTCGAATGTGATAGGCCTGCCGTTGGCCATCCAGAAGAAAGTGCCCTCTTCGGCTTGATCCGTGCCAGAGGTCCAGAAGTGCTCGTGTCCGAGGCCAAAGTCTTTAATGTGCTTTTCCAGCCTGTCGTTCTCTTCTTGCGAAGCTATGCTCGCCAGATGCATTCCGTGGTACCGACAGTACTGGGACGCCCTGTACCAGTTCGCCTGGAACACGAGAGAAAAAATTAACCCTTTGCACTTCGAGGTATATTATTGCAAAATGTGTAAACAGGAGCTGTGTTGACATCTAACATTAAACGATAGAGCAATGGGTGATAGAATTCTGGATGAGAAAATAGATCATATTAAGAATGCCTCATTCCTAAATGACTTCAGCAAGAATATAATATAAGAAACACTAAAGAAAGGAAAATAAACACAATAGAAGAGCAGTAATATTGACGAAGAGAGAGAAAACGTTCTTTCAACCATAGTTACTGATATTCATTTAATGTTTCGTTCTTTTAAGCAACAGTCTTAGCGTTGGTCATATATCTTCTTAAATTACACCATTTCATACGGAGTGTGCTTATTCGTCTACTTTTCTGACACGAATGTTCCGTATTGCCTGCTTTCTAAATAGCACCTTATCTTTTCCTGCTATTTGAATAGAAAGCTTCAAAAAAACAATCATTTTTTTTAAGAATTTGCGTAGGTTTATCCTGCTTAATCTCTGACAAAGTTTCCCAGACTGACGATGTTCCCTCAGAGGGAACACCCGAGTGCAAAGGATTAAAGAAATAATCAAATTTCAGTCAAGCAGCTTGAAATATAAATTTTAAAGTCATCGCAGTTCCTGTCCTCTGTGGTTTCTGTTTCCTTCTCTCTTTTCCACTGTAAACGTTTTTATTGCTATCGTTACCGCGTATAAACGTCGACGGATTTTACCCTTGTTTATAAATATACGTGTAGGGTGTTGCACTTTGCCCCTGCGCGTTCAGCGGCCGTCTATTAATAAAACATGAGGGACAGATAATTTTCTAAATTATTCTAATCTAATTATTCTTAAAGTTTTTGTTGCCGACGGCGTTCAACGTTTGAGCTTCGCGGGGGACGATGAAAAGTTACCCTTCAATTAGGTATTCGGCGGGCAACGTATGCGAATATCGAATTAGGAGTTACGGTCGAACGTCATACGAGTTTAATATGCGCATTTCAGTGATGATAACGACTCAATTTTCGGATGACGTGACTTCATTCATTCATTTCAGTGATGATAACGACTCAATTTTCGGATGACGTGACTATTTAGCACAGACAGAAAATATGAGATGCAGAACATTATTTTTAGAGAGTGATTCGCAATACTGAAAAGCTGGGTTGTTAAATTAGCCTATGAAATTATTTAAATTCCGTTACACACATATTTTAATCTTTTAATCGATCGACAGACATTCTGATTTTTGTGACTGTACAAAAATTACTAAAAATTAACTAATCAAATTTTAAACTACGACAGGAAGAGTATGAGATAAAATACTCTGCATTAATCAGCAAAATATCGTTGCACGATCGAATCACAAGAACAGTGCAAAGGTAGGAGGTGTAGGTAGACGGATTTCGAGGAACATCGATGCAATTGTACCAACGCTCTATTTATTACACTTTATTTGCATTCTTCCCGGGTCACACGCGATTTTTCGTCTCCTCCATTCCCCGTTTTTTCTGTTTTCCTCCTGTTACGGAGATGAAACGCGTTGGTGCCTCGAGTCCACCTACCACTGTAGAGAGCATTCCTCCGAATCGACACGAAAATCGCATTCGACCAACCCGTGGCGTCGCACGCAAATTTATGACGCAACGGATCTTTGGCACCCTCGCAACGGCCTTACCGTGTGTAAAAAATATCGACAGCCCTACGATTCACTGCTATCGAGGAGAGTAGTTATGCGAGGTGTTCCATCTTCGATCGATTCGTACGGATACTATAGTAGAGGCGTGTCAAAATCTTTTTTTTGTCTCTGTTATACCATCGTGTCGCAAGCAAACATATTCAATGTTGAAAGGGAAACGATCATTTCTAAGAAATTAAAAGACATTTTTTGTATAAAAGGATGTATGCAGGTAAAAGAAATGTTATATGTAAGGATGCTCACATTTGTAGCATAAGAAGGCAATGATTTTGTTTAATTACAAGAATGCACTATTTATTCTTCATCTTTGGTGTGTAAAATATTAAATGTAATCATTTAATATATAATTACCCATGGTAAAATATTAAATGTACTCATTTAATATTTTGTCGTCTAATTAAGAAATGGAGAATCTGTAACATCAAGGGTAAACAATTATTTTATTTTATTAAAGATACTTAGCATCCCTTTAAATGCATCAAAATTAACATAAAATCTGAAACAGATGTTATTTTTAAAATTGCAGAACTGTGTTGATGTTTCAGATGGTCTATTCTTAATTATTCAAAGAAACTGTCCAAACATAAATACTGTAGTAGACACACAATAGAATTTACATGAGATTTTTATTACCATGTAAAATTACAATATAACTAATTTTTTTAATTTTAAATGTTTACACAATCCTTTTTCAATATAGAAGATCCTTCGGGATCTAGCTTTTCTCAAAATTTGTATTCTTTTTGCTTCCCATAAAAATGACTACGATAAAGGCAATGGTTTCAGGGGAATATAAAGTGTTCGATTAATCGAATACCCCTTTAATTCATGTTTTAATACCACTAGCGAGTTTATTCGTAAATTACTATCCCGAGTCGAACGCGGCGAAAATGGCGGTTCTTTATGGGAGGGTAGGGCATCGAGGGCACTCGTTCTGTCCAGCAAATTACCCATGGCAATCGATGAACGTGAAAAGAATTATTCGCGATCGCGTATCCGTGCGTCCAAGTTCTTTCACGTAATGACTCTTTACGTTGCCCGCAATAAAATAGAAATCGCGTATTTAAGCCTGTTTTACATTTCGCGATAGCATACTTTATCCTTTCCGATTCGTTGAACTTATTTTTGTTTCACGTCTCCGCGACTTTAGAGCGATCGATTTTCATTCTTCAATTTAATGATGATTCGTGGCCGTCAACAATAGAGATCAGAGTTGATTGTGAACCAATGACCATTTTATGGTTCCTTCGTTAGGATTACAGCAGCTTTAATTGCACTTCTAATGGTTCCTTAGCTGGGCCATTAGGGGATCATAGGCCTCTAATTGGACTTCCGTATACCATCTTTAATTGTACCTCTAATGGGTCTAGGTTCCCTAGTTAGGACACTAGGTGTCAAGGATCCCTGGTTCGACCTCTAGTGGTTCTGGGACCTCTGTTTGGACTAGTGGGGCGCCATAATTGATCCACAAGCGTTGCGTAGTTGTATATCCAGTATGTCTACACCAGCCTACGGTGTTTGCTCGGCTATTACTAATTCTAACGATGCTAGACGAACAACTAGGGGAATATATGCAAATTATCGACATACGCGTGTAGTAACTAATTATCAAAGAGTCTTAATTTTGGTCAACCCTAATTATAATATTATTATTATAATTAGGATAATATTATTTGAAATAAACGAAAAGATTATTCGATTTTAATTGTGCAATCAGAATCTTAATAATTCAAACGAACAACAACATTTCGGTCACTGCATCGTGGCTCTCTTGTGGTTTTAACTTACATTTCCAACTGTGTTTATTTTTATGAAAGCTAATGCACATTTGTTGGCGTACTTTAACACAGAGCATACATATTCCACGATTACAAGTATGGAATTATCATTCATTTTGAATTGAAACATTGAAATATTTGTTGAGGTTTTAGTTCATAAATAAAACACGAAGGATCGAAATGTATCCGATTTAAACATATTTAGAGTCGATTACAATTAAACGTGAAAGCTGACGTTTAAATATCCATAACGACCACGCTGACAAGCGTATTTTCCTATTAAAAAAAAAATCCTAAAGCTCTTTATGGGAATCTTTTTATTTACTTTGTATTAAATTTTTTATCGTAACGGTCCTGTAATGATGAAAGTTTCATATGCGATATAGAAGAAGCGAGAAATCTGACTGTGTTTCCACAACGAACAATTCATCCTTACCAAAGGCAGTTAGCTTTTTGCATCGTTACCGTTCGTCCTTCGTTACAGTGATATCTCTTTCGCGTTCGTGTATCATCGCGAGAGAAAGAGCGCCGGATGTTCTACCGCGAAATAGCTCCAAAATGGAGGCATAAAGGTATATAAACTAGACAGGGTGCTCCATTACAGTTGGCAAATGACCGCGCAACAAGCATTCCCGTATATTTTACGCGCGATAGGGCGAGCGTAAAGAAACGGGGGCCTGCGTTGCATTTGCATATTTCGCGGCGCTGTGCCATTGAAATATTTCTAATATTACTCGTGTCCTGTCCCCGTCGAGCGTAATGCTCACTTCTCCGCGGAATGCGGGTCCACTGCTCGCTTCAAATCAAACGTATATCCATACGCGAGTCTGGCAAATGGAATTTGCAAAAGTGTCCCAGTGGCCATTTTCGGTTTCCTCATTATATGTTTCACTTTGATCGTAGAACTTACTCTGGACGAACATTTTTCCGTGAGGTGTCTATTTGCAATATAAAGTCAAGAATTAATATACTCCATTTAATGAAGGTAAACTTATGTTTTCGTTTCTATCTCGCAGTAATTTTACTTTGACGAACGCAATGGAATCATGTATAGCGAAAGCGTGCATGTAGTGCAAAGGCTATGCTTTTAAACATTCATCGGATTACTTCATATCGTAACTCACATTTGAATGTCATGCCTTAAAAGGAAAAACGTGGCGTCATACCTGTTAGAATAACGCCAATCTAACGGAAATGTTAATGTCCTTCATTGATACATCGCGTGGCGATCATTGCGTTAAAAGAAAAATCTTCAGTTTGTTATCG
Source organism: Hylaeus volcanicus (assembly GCF_026283585.1). Lineage (NCBI taxonomy): Eukaryota > Metazoa > Arthropoda > Insecta > Hymenoptera > Colletidae > Hylaeus > Hylaeus volcanicus. Next base: position 20,962,448 of record NC_071977.1, read on the forward strand.
TTGTTATATGAATGTTTTATACCAGCGGCAACGCATTGTTTAGGTCACCTGATTTCACTGTTATTTTTCTAGAATTTTTTAAGTTGAATCAAAGTTTCGTAAGGTCGTGTCAAAAGTTGTTAATTCTGGAAAGTATCGAACGTGTTAAAATAGGAACACCGTGCCACATTTGCCCTCCAACGACGATCAATTTTCAGAAGCGCTCTTGACCCGTTTATTAGACATGCACATTTAGTTCAAACTGCGTATTTCCACCCAAACGTAAAACAGTGTGACACTACCAATAAATCCATTTCTCCTGGCTAATTAATTCAACATTGTTTTACTGAATCATATTTTACTTACATTAATTTTGTGTGATTTTATTAAATTGTATTCAGTAACAGATAAATTAATTTTATATTCACAGTATAGACAAGCATAGTTTATATAATATAAGAGTTTACCCATGTCCATTTCTTCTGGCTAATTAATTCAACATCGTTTTATTGAATCATGTTCTACTTACATTAATTTTGTATGATTTTATTAAATCGTATTCAGTAACAGATAAATTAGTTTTATATTCCCAATGTAGACAAGCATAGTTTATTTAATATAAGAGTTTAACCTTTAATTTGGTTAATATACCAAACTTGATCAGTCAAAATTCATACAAATATATAAATACAAACTTGAGAATATGTCCAACCAACTTCGAAATAGACAGCAACATAAATGAATTTTATATTCACAGTGTAGACAAGCCAAGTTTATTTAATATAAGTGTTTAACCTTTAATTTGGTCAATATACCAAACTTGATCAGTCAAAATTCATACAAGTATGTATATAATTACAAACTTGAGAATATGTCCAAATAGACAGCAACATATATCTACTTTCATATACAATAGTAAAAAAATACCCAATACTAAAAAAATTCAATTTTACCTGTTGAAACGTGTCACCCACTTTCAGTGCGCGTTTCACTAACCTAGATCCTCAAAGTTTTCTATCGCCCAATCGCGAAATCACTGACAAATAAAATTTCAAACGATCCTCTAACGCCTTTCCAAATCGTGGTCCCGTGTTTTCGATCGTCTCCGCCTAAAATGGCAATCAATTCAGATAAATCGATCCGACAACTCTCTCTTCGCTGCGAGTTACCCACCTTCCTCGACTCGCGAGCAACGGAACCGCATTATTAAGACGGATTTTGCAATAGTGTGTCCGGTCCGCGGCCTTGCAACGATCTCTTTCGAAGGTGGGTGGAAATGACGTCAAGCGTTCCTTCGAACGATAAGTAGGCGGTTTCATAAGAGCCACCCGTTGGCGTTGTCCGTCTCGATCCTCATTGTAATCGGATCAACCAAGACGAACATTGTTCGGAATCCCCCTTTTGTTTCGCAATCGAACAATGCCCCGTCGAGATATTCCGTTATTATACATTTTCGTCTACACAGATTCGTGTTATAACAAAAGTTTACTTCTTCATTTAAATACCTACTCGTGCGATCCGTCTTTGGTATTATTTTCTTACTTGGCTCGGAGCCCAAGCTCTCGGTGTATGCAAACTTTAGTCGAAAACATTGTTTCGTGGCGAAAAAAAAAAATGTTTGCGGAATCAGTCGGAGTATTAGATTAACAGTAGGTTTACGGAGATTTTTTATCAGATTTCTATTATTGAAGTAATGCTTTAACAAGTGAAGTTTTTACTAAAATTAATTAGGTTTATTTACTTAAAGTTATTAGGAGTCTTGAACAAAAATGAATGTTTGTTTCTATATAACTTTGTGAAATTTGGAATGTGTCAAAATGATCATGTACCGTAGTGTTAATAAAAACGTTGAAGAATTTATAAAATCAAATTTTGTTCAACTAGAACTCTTCTGAATACAGAATACGATGCTATCGTATCACGATTTTTGATGATCACTTTTTCCAGTCTAGAAATAAGATGGATTTTTAAAGTAGTTTATCCACCAATAAAACATAATGTACCATTTTATTAAAATTATTTGCCAAGTTATCTTCTACGTCAACCGTATACGAACTCTGTTTTCCATTACTGAATCCAAGTCCCCTCGGCAATGAAACACGCTGCGCGTTGTCGAAGATTTATATGCCTCTTCGTCACAAAATTGGCTATCAAACGACGAATGGAGGTTTCGTCGACGCGATAGACTGTCGATCCGATCTGAATTTTACTTCTCCGCGAGGAAGCTACCTCGGTGGGCCCTCGGTCGCGATCGACGAGATCACTTTCCTGCGTTCTTTCTCGCGTTTATACACAGCGTGCAGGGGATGCTCGCACAGCCAAGTGAGTAGATCGATAACAGGCTGGTCTGGCATTCGATGCACCGTAAAGTGTCGGAGACGGTGAGCCGGAAAGTTACGAGCTTGGAAATAATTTGATAAAGTCCGGGGGGTCGCATCGGCGGGACAGCTAGATAAATCAAAGTAACTGGCAGGTGTTGTACCTTGAAGAAGATCCCCAGGTAGTATCTCTTCTCTCCGAGCTTCAGCAGCGGCATCGTCCATCTCGAGGCGGCCAAGGTGTTGCTGTGCTCGTCCACGCAGTTCGGACAGTCGTCTGTTGAAAAATAAACAAGGATAACGTGAATCGAATGTTAATTAAACGTGACGTGAATTATGAGGTAGTCTATTGTCGTAGAAACTGATTGTTGAAAGAAATGAATTATGGCTATGGAATTTAATTTTTTGAGGCACACGATTGTAAAATAAAAAGAAAATTCAAGCTGCACAGAAGAACACTGTCAATAACTTTCTAACGCGTTTCGACTTGTACACATTTCTGATTCCACTTATTGTACTTTTAGCGTTAGTTCATAGTACTGCTACATGAATAAAAAATTTTGATGAAACAGTAAAGCTAAGCAATAGGTGGGATAGTTTTTTTAATCCATCTAACTTCAAAGAGATAAGTTTGGACTCGCTTAGTTTGAATAATGCTATCTTTAGAGTCAAATTACCGTTCAAACTGTTTAGTCGAACGTTAGTATTTTGACACAGAGTTTTTCAGTTACGCTCTGAAAGCTTTAAAAAAATAAAAGAAAAAATAGGAACCATTTTACATAGTGGAATAAATGAATATTTCTTGTAGTATTTTATTATAATACTTTTAGAATGCTTGTCAAGAAGTTGGCAAGTTGGACAACGAAAATGGAAATTAAAAAGTCGAGAGTAACTTTGAAACTCAAGTTATTTATTCAATATTCTGTTGAAATTAATATGGAAACATTTTGTTGAATTTTTCATTGGAGCGATGCAGTTTTATATCCATGCCAAGTAGCAAGAATGTTTTAATAATACTATTTTATTATTGAATAGAATTAAAAACTCCCAGGAAAATTCTTTAGGGAATACAAATTTTTAAAGCCAAACTTGTATAAACGTTCATTCTTAAAATATACTGAAAGTAGAATACCATTCTAGTATAAGAGGATAAGCCGTTTTTCCTCTTTAAGAAAATTGATTAAAAAAAACTGTTGGATTTGCGCGTATTTAACAAAGGCATCACGATGATACCCTGTTAGGTACAAAGCGCAGTCATGCTTCGATAGAGTGCACGCTATACGTCATGTTTATCAAAGTAGTCTGGCATATTTTCATTACTCGTAACGTGTCAATATTGTCGACTGGCGCATCGTTAAAATTATTTGAAAAATACCGTTCGTCACAGGACCATTTAATATAGCGTGAATTATTGAGAAAGTTGGAGATAGAAAGAGAAATTTAAATATTTGTCGCAGCATTCAGTTCTCTCCACACCGTTACTATTCCATCAGAGCCAATAATGTTGATGCAAAATTCATTCGTGAAAATATTACAATTTTATTAAATGTAGAAATTTTCATTCATATTCGTCAAGGGAAGTTTGCTCATGTAAAAATAAATGGAGTTCATTCAGTTTATATTGTAAACAATTTAATTAAGTTTCGACTACGTGTATTCAGTCATGTTTAAAATGTATAAAACTAAATAATAGACTAATACTGATAGACAAAAGGTAATTTTATTATTTTTCATTCTTGATTGAGTTAATCGATAAAGCAATGGATGATAGAACTCTGGATGTAGAAATAGATCGTATTAAGAAAGTATAAACTTTGATTAACTATGTCGTTGACTGATAATATGAATTCTGACTGATGTTAAAGTTTAAACTCAAATTCCTCCAAACAAAACATTCAATCTGACGCAATTATTTTAAATTTTGCGACATGGATACCCTAACTTCCACCTAGTGCCATTCCAAACACGATTTCCCGCCAGCGGTTCTTTTCTATTAGTGTCGAAAGAACGAAAACGCGTGAGTTTCTCCAAGACGCAGTTAACAGCCGTGACTTCTGTTGTTTGCGTTTCTAATCTCCTGGTTATTCGCATTATCCCTCTAATCGTAGACGTAATAGATTTCTCCGCTCGTAATCGACGACTACCCGAAAAAAATACAGTTACATCCGAACGCAGCGCGGCACGGCGACGTTTCTCGCGCGTTATGCAACGCGGAAGAGTCCGCGCGCATAAGGAGAAAAAAAGAAACCTATTCTTTTCTTCCACATTTTCACATCGAGCTCTAGTTACATACTTTAGGCCTGCTTGTTAATTTAGTTTGAAATCAAACTGCATTTAATGAATCTATTCCAAGTATTACATTTTGACTCCCCTTTCTTATTATAATGTCAGGGTGAACCAAAAGTTCGTGCATTTTTTACGTTGTTTCAGTTTGTGCAATTTTTTGAAGTCATTAAAATTACTTTATACGCAAGAGTTATATATCATTTTGTAGCTTTTGAAAAGTTTTTTCATATGTAATTATTAACTACACTAATTTATTGACCGTTCTTCTTTCGTTTTAGTAAAATCATGGAAAATTTTGAGATTTAAGTACTTTAACGTCACTACTCGAATCAAGAGTTTAAACCTACTGAATATCATACTTTCTTTGCTGCTTTAGTAGCTTTAAACTCTTGCTTCCATTAGTGACATAAAAGTACTCGAATTTCAAAGTTTTCCATGATTTTACTAAAACGAAAAAAAATTAAACGATCAATAAATTAAGGTAGCTAATAATTAAAACGCTTGCATATAAAGTAATTTTAATAACTTCAAAAAATTTCACAAACTGAAACAACGTAAAAAACGCACGAACTTTTGCTTCACTCTAATATGTATATTACAGCTGCGCTTTCTTCATTTCTGAACGTTAATATTCCCATTTTCATTCTTCAACTGTCGTACTCAAACTGTCTTAATTAAAATATTCTAATCATTCCGATTCGTTACATTACTTTTATTTTTTCAAACTCACCTTTCCATTTCGTGTTCTTAATTCTATTCTGAACCTCTTATTTCCTTTTTTAAATTTTCTGGCAGCGAGTAATCTTTAATATAACAATGAAGTATTATAGTATAAAGAAATAATTAGCAACAATATTATACTCAAAAATTTAATTGAATCGATCTTCAAAAGTTTGTATGTACGCCCAAAAACACAAGGATCGAAAACACTAAATTTCGTTGCTTTTAAATACCAATAAACACTTATATGTTCACATTGGGTGTAAAAAGTACAACAATCCGGAATTGTCCAGCCGTACCGCCCTCGAGGAAGGACGAAACGTCGCGGCAAGTGAAAATTCCATTATTAAAGGCACGTTCGCGGCGCACTTTTGGCCGTAGTCTTTCGAACCGTTATTTCGCGGCATAATTCTCGCTAAGGGCGAAAGTTTTAATGTTCCCGGCGATAAAACACGCCTATGGAAATGAGGAACTTAACGGAAAGTTCGAATTATATAGACTGTAAAACGAACGTGATTCCAACGCCGCTCTATGACATAAATAATATCGCCCCGAATCCGGCGGGTTTCTCGAATATACTTTTAGCGCCGGTGGAGCAACTGGCAGTAACGTGGGCAACCAGAAACTTCGATTACTTTTTTTCCTCTCTTTTTAACAGTTGTAGAACAACGCCGACGAACGGGGGTATCCGTGGCATGCCAGAATTAGGAAACTCAAACGGCATACGTAACGTGGCGTGCCAGGGTACGCATTAAAATAAATTGGTTCGCGGAGTTCGGCACAAATATTGACCTTCGTTGTTACAGTTTTTTGACTTAGGTTTTGGTGAGGGTAATACGTTGTTTCAATCAGAACTCGTGATGTGTTATATCTTTTGAAGTGACCAAAAGGTTTGTAGGAGGAATCATTTCAAAGATTAAAAATCCTGACACTGTTTTGTTGAGATAGAGATTACTGTCTTTCTACTTTATGCTATTCCTACTCTTAACGCAACAGTTTCACCACCTTACATAAATAATGATTTAAACATAATATTTGTTGACGACACATGGTCACATAATTAATCAATAGGACATTATAAACTTACTATTAAAGTGTTCGGTCATCTCTCGAAGAGAATCCAATGTTGACGATCGAAGTCGTTTATTTGGATAGTTGTGATAAATGCACGAATAAAATGTTCCGTACTTTATGTAATTTCAAAGGCACTTTATAACTTCCTCAAACGTTAAACTTACAAAGTTGTAAAGGCTATCATCGGGTTGCGCAATGTCAATGAGATATTTTCGGAGATCGATCATCGAATTTCTCCTCGTTTGCCTCGAAGTAACCCGTTCGAGTTACGAACTGTCATGTTGGTCTTTATTAATGTCGAACGTTACGCAAAGTGCACGATAATTTCACTTTTCCGTGAGCTTCGAGTACTTTTATATAATAATAAAATGAATTATCGGTTGTTACGAAGACTCCTAAGATCGGCTTACCGAACCGTGCTCTTCGCTCGCTATAGAGGCCACTGACGACGGAAAAAATATCGTGTAAAAATAGGGGCTGGACAAATGTTTGTCCTTCGTGGGTTAACCAACGCCGGCTTTTGTGCCAACGAAAGAATACATGCCAACAGAGAGGTTCTCGTTTCGATCAGAGGTTTCCTTGTATACCTTGTCCTCTACCCTGAGTTCTCTTCTACTCGCTTTATTTTAGCGACCGGGTCGCACAGGATTTTTTATCTGGCGTAAAAAAGCAGCAGTGGCCATTGAATTTAAATAAAGAATCGTACTATCAGTCGCAAAAAAACAGCAGTGGAAATTGAATTTGAATAAAAGTATTGTCCTAGTAGACCGAACGGGCTCCTATTCTAATTCTCTTAACAATGCATAACGTTGAAGTAATTGTTACGTTTTTCGTAATTGCAAAGGTATTTTTCCTTGGGCTATAGGAAATACACAAATTTTGTTCAATACTTTTGAAATTACAAAGTTTACAAGAATGAAGCACGTGATTAAAGGTCAGGAAGTGATTAATCCTTTCAACTTTGAACATTTTTTTCTTAAATATGAGCGACTAGAAATTTCAAGATAATTTTGTGGTGATAATTTTGAGAATTAAAAGTGTTTTTTTCTCATCAAATATTAAATCAGAACTAAAAATCGCTATATTGAGAATTATCATGGTGGAATTTGTGACGATAAACAAGGAAGTCTAAGATTGCAACTTAATATTAGAATCTATCAATGGATATCTACGACTGTTTCACACCGTTCCTCAAAGTTGAAAGATTCATATAAGTTCAAGTATCGTTGCAGTAAATTACATGCTTTATAAGTTACGTTATGTAATACATGAATACATTCTGTAACGGAATGGCTCCGAGTGCAAAGTGTTAAAAAATCGATAATAACAAAATAACCGTTTCGAGAGTACCAGTATAGATTTCCCAAAAATATTTCCCAATTCAGCAAAATAATTTCTTTCCGCCAGATGACACACATTTCAACGAGCATTCGCTCGATCCCATCGCCAGGCTGTTCGGTCGCGCCGCTCATTAACCATTCAATTATCTCCTCTTCCAGCTTCCAGCGCGATTAATCCGACCGTGAACTAGTCAGAAATTCGGAATTTTCAGTGGACATCGCTGCCGCGATTAGACGCCACTCGGTAGCGTAATCGAGCGCGATAATACGAGGAAATTGCATCGCGAGAAAGTTGCTCGGAGTGTCCTCGCCGTGGGGGCTGAAAAAGAGGGTGGGCAGGATCGTCGGGTAGGCGAACGAAACGCCTTCCCGGTTTCGTTGCTGGGCTAATTAGGACGACGTTCTGCATATTTTAATAATCGCTTCGTTAATCGCCCGACCGCGATCCAGGACGTACCGGAATACGTCATCTCGCATTAATATTCAACGGATCTTTTAATAGACACCGCTGGCTCTCACTTCCTGTCCCACTTCTTTCTTTTTTCCCCGCGAAAACGCCTACCCGCGGGGATTCCCCGTTTCGTATTTCGATGTAAATGCGCACGAAGAGTCGGTTTCTTTAAACGGTCGATCGGATGACGGGGAAACGCGTTTCTCGTTAGTCGTTCGCCCTCCAGGTATTCCTAGAGTGATTCCAAGTATCTATTGGAATCGTGACGCTCGCGATTGCTGGCCAGCGATATTGAATTTCGCCAAACACCCCCCGGGTGATTGTTTGGTTATGCGGCGGTTAGCTCAACGCGCGACTTCGAGGTTACGGTCGCGTTCGCGGTGCGAGCTATGATTGTTTCAGAACAGCCTGATGCTCGCGGTTCTGTGGGCGGTGGAATTGCTCGAGCTCGGGTGAATCTGGCGACGGAAGCTCGATGACTGGACATATTAAGAAATTTCGATATTTGGTGAAATTTGATTGAAATACTTGTAATAATGTAATTTAAATTACATGATCCTAGGGGTATTGGAAATATAGGGGTTTAAAGAAATATTGAGCTTTCATATTGTGAGAATTTAATTAGAAGTTTTATAGTTTCCAATTATCGAAATGTTTTGTTTAAAGAGTTTAAAAAGTTTAAAGTTTCTTTACTGGTATCAAAACTTATTTAAATGTGATTTTTAAAACGCATAGCCTGCGTAAGCCACGCTTAATTTTTTTCGAGACCTCTCCTATATTGAGCTGTCTGGAAAGTCCATGGTACAGGTTTGAATATATATATATAAAAAGATATACATGTCGAATTGAGTTAAAAACAAATAACATGTATACATTCCTTAAAAGGTGGAAAGGTTGTGGAACAAAATGGAGCCTATGTAATTCGACAAATATATATCAAAATTCAAACGTGCCTCTGAATTTTTCTTAAAAATTGACACGAATTTTCTGGACAACTCAATAATGTACAAAAAGTAAACAAATATTATATTTATTTCATAAAAGTTAGCTTCGTTCTAGCTTCGAATATTCTCAAATTTTGGTTAGTTCAAAATATTTTGCACTAAACGAAAGACGCGTGAGTCCTAGATAACTGTAACAAATATTTTTTACGCAAAAAGCATTTGCATCCCTTAGTAAAGTATCTCTGAATACAACCCGTGGGAAAATAATCGCCAGATGAAAAGGAGCAATAAATTTGTAATCAACGAATCAGGTAGCTAATCGATCACGTGTACGACGACTTTCAATTCACTCTACGATCACGATGAAAATATACTTAATGGATTCCTGTTACACGTGATCTAAAGAATGTCCGCCGCACGCGATTCAAGCACGTGCGGTTCATTAGAGAAACATAACGGTTGAAGAACGAGATAATCATATTCCTAAGGCGTGTTTGAAAATCAATGCGGACCTTGAATAATGCGTATCTCGTGAATCCTGTACGGTAAAATCATCTGAGGAGAAATCGTAGTCGATCTGCGTGTCACGTGCGCGCAATGACCGGTATGCAATTCGCTTTTTCGATATAAACCATCGCGGTTGAAATACGTGACGCGGTGCAAGTGTGCGTTCCTGGCCACTCCTTGAAATTTTCTATTGGTACATAATAGAACCTTCTATCGATCGGAGAAAATGTTTGTGCGTTACGTGGAGGAAAATACTGCTGGAAAATGACGTAAAGGGGATACGAGGAAAAGTGAGAGGAACAGGGATGGTTGCGTGTAGCTTAAGAAAGATTGATTGACTCGTCGATGGAAAGAAAGTCACACCGTGGAATTGAATTGCACGCGTTGGTATTTTCTAAAAGTAAGCAGCTTACTTACAGGGTAACCGTGTAATTAGTAGAACAATCGGTCCAGAAGGCATTGCTAGTCTATAAGTAAATCGAATTCTTTTCGTAGGAGGTTTGCCTTTTGCGAAGATTGAATCTCATACTCTACCGGGTACATACACGTTCGATCAAGGTATTTTAATGGTTTCTCTACGTAGACTGCTACTTTGTTTCGACGAAACGCATATTACGTCACGTTTATGCAGGCAATTCTTGCGCATTCTCGAAGAATTTGAAAGTATTCTCTAAAAGGTCGATGAATTCAGCTTGATGTAAATCGATGAATAGAACACGTGTATCAGTTTTTTCCACTTAAACGCGCCAACGATCCAACTATATACGTAACACAGTAATATTAAAGTAGTGGAGCAGTCTCACGATCCAATAATTCGACACCCTTATATAATGGTAGTTTGATGTCTCAATATTTCAATGCTTCAGCTCCCTATCGGCTAAAAATCTCAATAACTAACGCATTACTCTCACACCCTCATATTTCGATAGTTTGCTACACCAGTACCCTAATATTACAACTTTCCAACTCATGAAAATTTCAGAACTGCGATTATTTAACGCTCTGATACCTTCAAAACCAGAAAAAACTCGTTTTTATATTCCAAAACTTCAGCTCTTCAACTTTCGAGTGTTTTAGTAGTTCAACCACTCAATTCTTGAATGTGTCAGTACCTAAATTACTCAGTACTACTATAATTCGATATCCCAATGCTCTAATGTCTTATCTATTTAATTTCTTAAGGCCTCAGTACGTCTGTACATCAATACCCTACTACTTAGATCTTAAGAACTATGACTCAGAAGAGATTATTTTCAGGAGGTAATAACAGAGCAGTACAGGAATATAAATCGAATGCCAGATACGTGTTATTAAAGTCGTTAACTCGATTAAAATTAATATCCAAAGTTTTCTTCTTGAGAGAAAGAAATCAGTGAACACGTCACTCGAAAGTCTCGTGGTAACTATCGCAAGACACTTCGAAGGCGTCGAAGACGAGAAAGTCTCACAAATTATACTGACTCTGTAAATTTAAAAAAGAAGGAGAAATTCTTTTGCTTTCAACAAATAATACTTTTAAAGTAATAAAAGAAAAGTATACTCCTACAGTAAAGAGATATTGATGATGAATTTAATAATATGTAGAAACATGTGTCCAAGTTATCCACACTTTTCAATATAAAAAATTTAGAAAACACTAGTGTTAGAGAAGAATCCAAATTTTTAGACAAATCTGGATAAAATATCTACTGGAAAGCATTTAGTATCGAAAGAATTTTAAGACTATCGTATATCGATCCATTTCAATTCTTTTCGAGGTTCAGAAGAATGATTGCTACTCACTCAGAGGGACGTCTAATATCATCTATCCGAATTACGTTTCATTCTGCGCGGTTTCGTTTCATTTCCTATTCATTCTTCTCTCCCAAGACCAAAAAAGTGGCCGATCGATGTCGCTTCACTCGTCTTTTAGCAATTGTTCCTCCACTCGTTCACCTAACTCACTGTTAAATACCAGGAACGTTCGACTCGGCGCTTTTGAAACGGACAACCCTCGTTTACACTGGTTTCGTTTCGGGGGTACAAGTCGCGCGATAAAAATTACACGGTATAATTAACGAATCAGGTCCGACAAGCTGCGGGATATCGTAGTCAGCAATAGGCAATGGTGTTGTTTCGCACAATGCAGCGTTCACAATGCGCCAGACCGTAATCCATCGCGTGAATTTACAAATCCGCAACCGGCCATTACTGGCCTTAAAAGCAGTCGTTTCAGCGTCGACACGTCCGATATAGAGGACGTTTTGTTGGCCAAAATACGTATGGGATTTACGGAAACAAAACGTCGCGCGTTATTGATTCGCTATACTCGAACCGAAGGTATCGCTTTTTGCTCCATCGTTCCTTCACAATATTCGACATTGTGCGGAAATTAAAGGAACGTCGAATCTCATCGAGGTAGGAAAATATTCCATAATTTCGTGACGTTATGCATTTTTTTTTTCCTGATAATTTATTGTACGGCCGAATGAAGATTCAGAACATCAAAGCGATGGCTATTCGAGCCATTTTTAATATCGTCAAAGGCGTGCGCGATACTTTGAAACATTTTCAACCAATAATAAATAATAATTAAAAGGTAATTAAGAATTAGAAATTTTATAATAATACAAAGAGTTTTTCATCTGTTGTATAAAATACTTGAAAATGTTAATGTACGAGTCTTACAAAGCAAATAATTAGAAACTAAGGTACTGTTACAAGAATGAGGGAAAAGGGGAATTTGTCGTTATGTACATTTTGTAAATTTTATTAGTTTCTTTTTTATATAACAAGGGAAATTCATGTATTGTTTAATCAACACTATTTCGATTAAAACTACCCCTCTCTAAGTTCGAAAAATACCCAAAACTAAGTGAATTGGATAAACAATGACTATAAAGCATACCACTCAAAGAATAATACAAATAATAACAGAAATAACAGAGAAAATGACCCAAATTTTCATGTACAAACTATTTCATTTACAGAATACAATCACTGTCAAAAAGATTGTTATATTTTCCAAAAAAAGACATTCCTTCGGTAAAGTTTAATTTACCAAAATCCATCGAATATTTTCAAAGGACAATCGACGGTTTAAAACGCGGCGCGATAGTCGAGATAAAGCCAAATTTCCAGGGTAAATATTAGCACGACCATACACGCTGTTCGCTCCACGATGACATTGCTGTTGCCACTGAAATGTTAAATTTGGAGTAAAGAATGACTCGTTAAACGTTTCGTCGATGAAATTTTTTGATTTGTCGTTTCACGCTCACCATTGCGAAAAGGTTTGTTATTCGTTTATGAATGTAATGATACGCCGAGTCGAGGGCGTGGCCGTTTTCATTCATGCTTCGGGACACGAAACGGCTCACAATGTATGCATTTATTCTCTTTGACGCCGCGACCGAAATGACGGTGGCTGTAAATGAGTAATCATTGATTTGGAGAGCTGCATAATTTCATACAGCGCTTAATGGAACGGTGAATTCGACCGTGCGGTATTCGATTGTTAATCGATGACAGAGGTTAAGTAATAGAACATGCATTCGCAATTGAATATCGGTATTTTCAAACAGCTTGGCACGCGTGGGCGTGATGATCGTTAACGCGTAAATACATTTTAATTTCCTAATAATTCGCGTAATTAGCGGGGACGATATAAAACGTTGCGTACATCGATTTCGGTTCGACGCGCTGATTAGGGATCGTCTCGCAAATTCAACTTGCCTGTCAGCTATTTGGAACGCGTCCAATGTAGCCTATAATTTTATGAGCAATGCTTAACCGAATTTGCGGCTGATTACAGTGACAGCCTGGTCGTGAAGGATGAAATAACTTTGCGTTGTAACCGATAGTAGGAAGAGAGAACGTAAACAGATTATAAATGCTCGAGCAGTTCTAGGAACAACTATGGACAGACCGAGGAGAGGGTAATTTATACTAATGATTGACTGTTCGGTTTCTCTTTTTACAAGTGTCTATTAAGTCTTTTAATGCGTGCCTTTAAAGATGTTTTATTGATTCGGAGAAACGTCCTGTCGATCAAGAGAAGAGAAATTCGTACACGAATAGTATAAAAATGAGATGTTCACGATTCTTGAAGACCATCGTTAAAATTTCAAATTGTCACAATTTTTTTATAGTCTCAGACAGATATCCTTGAATTTTTATTTTACTTTCGCAAGACATTACGACTTCGGTGGGTTGCCTCAATATGAGCCGTTTATTGCACAAATCGATTAACTCCAGAAAACAAAAAGTTAAGAAACGCAATGAAATAATGTACATTGTTTTTCAAAATTCCCTTTATAATATAAATTCAAATATTGTAGAATACATAAATGCAGATGTAGCTAAAGATAAAAATAATAAGAAGGAATAGCAAAAAATAATCGTCAATAATGTTACAATTTTTATGTGACTGTTACAATTAATCGATTTGTGCAGTCAACGGCTTATATATTTGTCTCCCTAATTAATGAGTGATCGTTTATCAGTGAACCACATTTTTGATATTTTAGAATTGATATTTAGAATAGATTTTTAAAATTAATTCGAGTAGAACTCGTTAATGTTTTTGGAAATTAAAGATTGCGATATTTATAAGAACAATTTTTTCGTTTTATCATGCATTTATTTCGACCACTTTTATCTCAGTTTCACGAGAAATTATAACCAGCGTGTAGAAGTCTATTATTGTGATATATTATGATGGATTAGGAGCCGTTCATCGCGTCAATAGTCGGTCCACTTTCCCAGCTTGAGGTAGCCGAGATTAGGCTCTCCTTATCGGGCTTCTTAATTAATAAAGGTTAACTTGAGCGAGGAGGTATTTTTCCACCTATTTATCTCAATTCTTCGCGGAACCAGGGCGCAGGAGTGCGTCCTGGAAGATGCATGGAGTGGAAAATTTAATCTGACAACTCCGCTGGAAACATTCTCCCGCGGAAGTGCAGGCCTTGAAAGGGCCACGGGCTTTTTAAGGCGGCTTGAAAATTCTTTCGACGTGAGGAAGATTATTCCGGAAACTCGAAAGGCGAACTTCAAACTCACGATTAAGTGGGCTGCACAGGCCTACATTGACATCATAGCTCCATCTGCTTTCAGAAATAATTTCGTCCGAAAGAAGACGCGAATTCGCGAGATGAAACCGAAATAAACACCCGCGCAGTGTTCCAGAAGTGTAAACACGAAGTTAACTGTTTAATGAAATTTATAAAATGAAATAAAATGTTCCTGACTAATGTTCACGAGATGGTTGGCTTCGAGATGCTGCGCCACAAAGTTCCCATTTCCCGTTCCCATTCTCTGTCTTAAAACCTTTTGGAATCGAAACAAAGTTATTTAAATAAATTCTCTGATGGAAAATATCGTGGTGTATACATCAGAAAAAAATATCATTATAAACCAATCTGTTTTAATTCTCAAGATGTATCCAATATTAGTGAAAAAAATATGTATGGCTAATTATAAATTAAAAGTAAAGATCGTTTAAAAATGTTTAGAATATTGCTCGCAAAAACTGACGTATATCTTTTCTATTACTCTTTTTGACTAATGAAATTATGAAGTATTTATTTAAATCACTGCTTCGTATCCTCAACAGTTTTGAAGGGAATATTAGAGAGTGAAGCTCCAGAGGATAGTTTCATCTCTTAAACTTGAGATACCGCAGCTGAACAAAGTACACATTCCTTATTCTTAACCACTCCACGAAGCCGAAAAGTTGTATCAAAATGAAGCAGGAGTATACTCCGTGGATCTTGCTTGTAACAAAAATACCAAGGGAAATCACTGCAAACAAGAGAAACGATAAGAAACACGGATTCAAGATAGCCTGGAAAGTGTTATTTTTATACTGCGTTACCCTACTGGCGGCGAATATCAGCACACTTACGAATCCAAGTAAAATTAAATAATAAAAACTCTCATCTGCTCTATATTTACAATTATCTTATTGCAATATATATGATTCAAGAAAGAATAATTTGTTTATAGAATAAAAATTTGAATACGCCAAGGACAACGTTTTAATAGATTTATAGCGTAACCAGAAAATTCATATTTTCTCTGAGCTATGAATTTACTTTGAAGCACCATTCAAACTTTCAGCAAAAATTTTTTTCAAATTAAATGCATTAATGTTACTCACAGATTCTAGAGCTTCCTGGAACCGTAGAGTCGGAACTCTAATAAACCCTTGCTTGTTGAAAGCATTCATCTCTATTTTCCTGTATGGCAATTCTTTGCGTCGACACAGATTTGCTTTTACTAAATCTCCTAGTTTTTGTAGTTTTTGAAGTAACAAGCTCCATCGTCGATGTTACTTTCAGCCTACACTTCCCAAACACCCTGTGCCAAGACTCATATTTTATGCAATCGGGAACACTGTTCCCTCAACTTTATGTTAATCTAAATTTCCCGTAAAAATGGAACCCATATATTGGAATCTTCGACTTACCGAAACATCAGAGTCATTTTAACGTTACTTTCACACGCAATGGGCCGATTATGTCTCAGTGTTTTTTTCTTGCCTTCTTTCGAGTCATTTTTTGTCGCCAATTTGTCCGATACTAGAGGATGACTTGGGTGCAACACGATTACGTGGAGGCGTATGGGTTGGTCCGAGAACTTGAAATTACCGAGCAGCTTGTTCTACCGATTCCCTTTTATTATTTCACGTAATAGAACCCGGTCGAGGGACACAGTGAACCGGTTCTGAAAACTTTCTCTGCCGTGTTTACTTCGAGGCGGCGCAAACACCAGGCGCTTTAGCGCGTCAATCCGCAGTGACCTTTCGCGAGACAGGATAATTAAACTTCCTTTCGGGAACAAATGGACAATTACGTTTGGTATACAAAAAAAGAATATACAAAAAGGACGCCTTGTCCGCATTGAAGCCACGTCTCGTAAAGTTACCGCAAGGCACACTTTTCTCTTTATCTCTTCAAGTTATTATGTATTCGCAAAGTGCTGAACCTGATGATACGTGGTATTTTAATGTCGGTAATTTTCTGATACCTATCTTCGTACTTATTTCTTTTTTATTCGAAGGAATTTTTTCATTAAAAATCGATGTCAATGGTGAGATTGAATTAAGAGTCATCGTTCGATGAGGAAGACTTTTGAGGTAGTAAAACGTTAACATAAAAGAATATGAAACTGTATTGATTTATGGACGAATATACAAAATTTAAATGACGTTTAGAAGTACACCCCCGATTAGAATTATGTGGATACTTCCTTAGCAGAAATAAATATCTAATAACAGTTGCGAATCTACTAATGTCAATGATATCATTTATGTTTCGATATGTTTATGTTGCATTAACGAATATATTTTATTAATATTTTTTTTTAATATGACATTAATAATGACAAAAAACTATAGACATAACTAGATAATGTTAACATTCTTTTACCAAACTTGGATATTATGCCATTCATTTTGTAATATTTCGTCATAAATGTTTTTGATATATTGAACATTCTTTCTGAACTTTTCTATCTAAACGATCCCATAGTTCCACTATAAAATAAATACCAAAACATTTAATATTACTAAACATTGTTAAATACACATCCAATATAAAATTTAGCAACAAAAGTTGCATTGTAATAATTTACAGTGTATATTAATTATTCATCGAAGGTAATAAGTGTCCACATACATATTTATGAACGAGGGTGTATGTCAAACTACCATTCATTTAGTTGCTAATAATCTCAACGGTTGAATTGATTTTAAATTTGATTAAAAATTAATTACTATTTAATGTTTTGACTCTGATAAGAATCCTTGTACAATCCTTAATTTAATTGGCAAAATTTGAAGAAACTCGTGACCATTGGGTTCTATAAATCAGAAACACGTTCGCTCACAGTGGCGTATTAGGTTCGAAATACCTAGTTATACTCACGTAACCACAATCGGCATAAATCGAAACTCATGTTATGTGTGGTGCAACATAAGTAATTAGAGTTTGCAGAATCTAGGGGGTGTGTCTCTTCGCCTGTATCCCGAGTAAATTATTTTCTAGGTATTGCCTTACAACTGAAACCACTGTGCGCTTCGCATTGTTAGAGTAGCGGCTAACAACCAAAGTCAGGCCGGAATCGGTATTCCCGTGTACGATGTTCTGATAACTATTTCGCTCGCAAGTCTCCAATTACCGTGAAGCTATTATCAATGGATAATAATGGCTACAATGATCTCTATATGTAATTAATTTCAACGTACTTTTGAAATATGAAGTACTCGCGTGTTCGTTGTCTACTTGACGTCGAAGGGTATTATGACTAACAATTGCTAAGAGAATCCCTAGAAAGCCAACTCTCCGAAAATTCGACGATTCATCGTGTCGAAGATCGTGATACTATGACAAGCACCGTTTATTATATTTAGATGAGAAATCTTCAAAATAATAAATATTGATATCGAATTAACATTTTCAAAATTGATTACGTTTAATATATGTATAGTATGTTCATATTTTTTCAAGCTGGAATAAAACACAATTTTCTTTTATAAATTGACAGTTTCAGTGAGAATTTTAAATCGAGAATATCCAGGCAATTTATTAAAATTGAAACGAAATTGATTGTAATTAATTCAGTAGTCAAATTGATTTGTAAAATACACTGATATGTATAAAATGAATAATTAAATAATTCCTTTGCTTGAATAACTGTGGCAATATTATTGTTATAATAAAATAACGATATTAATAGAAGGAAAATAAATTTTCAAATAAGTAATCTAATCTTTCCAATTTACTTTTACATTTAATCTTTTCGATTCAGTCCTTCTCACTAAAACTAATCACTTTACAAAAACCTTCGTTGCATCGTATTATAACTTTCGTTTGAAATAACCACGTTATTTCGGGTATCCAATTCAGAGAATTTCAATTTCAATTTAAACTTAAATTTAACCTGAATAATTGTAACTGTTGAAGATAATTCTGTGCCAGAAACTCGAAACATAATAAATAACGCTTGTTTCAAAATTGCCAAATAGTCGTTATTCTACACGCACGAAACTCTCGAATATTTATCGAATATTTGTCCGACATTCATCTTATCGAGGAAAGTGTCGACAGTTTCGATTTTTGTATCATTCATTTCCCATTTGCTATGCATAAATTCCGTCGCGACATTATCGATGAACGACAATCGCCTAACACAAGGCTCCCGTTTATCAGTAAACTCGATCCCGCGTCTTCGCCACCACGCATATCTCAAATTCGATATCATTTTATGGGTCGTCGCTGCGTCTCCTGGGACCGAACGATTCCATTCTGCCGTCGTGTATTCCTCGTGCGCTCGACCAAGCAGAATGGCAAGCCTCTGACGCATTTTGCACGGCAAGTGACACGGGAAAGGCAGTGTCTGACAGAAAGGCAGGATAGAGAAAGAAATATCGTGCCGGAAGAGGGAAGGGTATTTTGGATTTATTCGATGACTGGATTCTCGCGATACATATCCGCCAAACACGCTATTTTTAAAATAAAACGAGGAAGCTTTCGGTTTGACATTTCCTTAGTAAATCAATATGATTGTTACAATTATAACTCGCAGCGTAGAGAGTATTTACAGTTGTCGTATGGAAGGTACTTGATAATTCAAGTGATTTATTCTCGTTGTCAGTCAACTAAATACGTGTTGAAATAAACGTGTTCTATCTTCAACGAGGTCATCGTCAGACTAAGATTGTGTCAAGTGATCAGAACAAGTTTTCTACTAAATGAAAGTTAAGAGAGAGATATAATTATCGTGCTATGTAATGCAAACAAAGTATTAGGAATCGCGAGGAAGGAACAAAGTAAATACAGTCGGTGTGAGAATTATTCGTACAGCAAGCAATTTAAAATAAAATTAATAAAATTAGAAATAAGAGGTTAACATTAAATATAATAAACTTTAATTTACGGAAATTCTACTCTAAAAACATGTAGGAATGTTGGTTAATTATTTCTTCCCCTGAAATTTATTAATAAAATAAATATATGAATGTAGTAATGCAATAATTTTACAGAAAATTGATTACATACTTGAAAATTAAAAACGTTCAATTTAATTATATATAAAAAGAAAGAAAGCTGAAAGTACAGTTAGTTTTTATAATATATTAGGTATAACTTCTTTAATTTTTATATGTTCATTAAAATGGCTAAATTTTCAGGATCTTAAGTTCGGCATTTCAACAGACTTCATTTACCTATATAAGGTAGTTTCCATGATATGAGCGTAGGCCCAGAAGACTCGATCACACGCTTTATCGAGCCGGAACTCAAACCCAAAACTTTCGTTTTCCGCCCGATTGCCCTAACCAATTGAATTAGCCAGATTGCTTGCGAATTCTTTCTCCCTAGTCTTTATATCTATTCGCGCGTGCCTCTTAGACAGCACGCAGCCGTACGAAGGCCTTGGTATATAATTTCCCATTTCCCAAATCTTTCAAGTCCTAGCTCATTTCTAAACTCTTCAGCTGTGATTTTTAATCAAATTGCTTCTTTCCATTTAGACAAAATAATAACAAGCTGTTCGTATTTTTTCATTGTTATATTTATATATATTTTCTTCATTTTTATTTTCAACTTGTAGAGGACCGTTCGATATTTATAGGAATACAGTTTTTTTATGTACATATCGTAAATATTTATTTAAAAATTGCAAAATGTTTCCAAAATGCTTTTCTTGGAGAACATATCATTAAGAAGTAGTTTGACGTCTCACTTTGTAGACAACACAATTACAATTTTAATCTCAAATTATACTGCGCTAATTCCCAGTGAATTTCCAGGAAAATGTATACAAAAAATCGACGGGTTCTTCAACCTTTTGAGTCTGAGCATGCGTTGACATTGAATATCAATGCAGTTATAAATCCTAAACATTAGATAGACTGGAAAGTAATGTCGTTTCTTTTACATTAAATTACAAATTTTTTAATATTTAATAAATTTCTATTTTTAATCAATTATGTAATCGCCCTTGTTATCAACAGGCTTTTATCATTTAGTGTGCAAATATTCCAGATGAGTGATAAACAAGTATTTAAAATTGCAAAAACGACATTACTTTCCAGTCCACCTAATAATGCTATTCTTCGATCAAATGAAATGAAAATATCATAGGGCCCTATACTTAGAACCGAGCAATCGATGTTCCTAAACATTATCCGTCTTTGATGACACGGTTTAATGTCGAGGAATTTAATATTTTTAAATTAAATTTAAATTCAATTAATATTTAGTTTAATATTCAATTTAATTTAATATAAAAATAAAATTTAATATCCAGCAGGAAGCACTGCGCTTACTCTAGAAAGTCGAGCTGAAAATCCGCGTGTGATACAGAGTTGCCTTTGCGTTGCCACTTTCGTCTTTTGAGTGCTTGAGCAATTCAATGGCATTCCTTATACCGGAATATTACAAAACAAGACAACTGCGAGCGAACTCGGGAAAGGAGTGAACTGTTCAAGGAGACGATGAAAAGAGGAAAAATAGAAGACGCGGTGGACACGTGACTCTTCACGTGAAAGCGACAGAAGCGACGATGGGACGACCTGATCTCCTGTTATTCGCCTCGCTGCCTCGCCAGGATCTTATCCTTATCGCGTTACAATTTCGTATTTTTACTGCGATTGGTTCGCTGGAATCCGAGACCCGAGAACGTTTCACGGAACGGTTTTAAAAGTCGTCAAAAGTTGGACGAAGTTGTAAGACGATTTGCTGGACCGTAGATTTCAGCGGGTCTCGTCTTCGCGTGCACGCTTGGGGAAATTCCTCGAAGAAACTTCGATACGGGATACGCCGGTAATCTATCACAAGGTGGCTCGAATAGTTTCGAGGCATTGTAATAGCTTTTCCGGAATTGAAGCAACTGAATCGGGTGAGAGGCACGTTGGAAAGGCACGTGGATTATTGAAAACAACTGTTGGCGAAAAGAATTTTATGTACCTCGGGTCTTCATTTCGCTTTAGTTAAATAGGATGTTATAGTTTATAAAATCAAGTCCGTAATGTCCGAAATAAGTCCGCATGTGAAAGAAGCTTTGAAATTAAAGAAATTAACTTCGGTTACACGAGAGATCAGAATTTTCCAGTAGATCAAGCGATACATGCACAGACCCGTGAGCCGCTATCTTGGTCATCGATCAAACGCTCTTCAGTAGATCGAGCGATACGTGGCACATCGTAACGAAGAAATTTCACTTATCCCAAGCAGTACGTCGATGTTTCTCATAATCAATAATTTTACTCGCAATTAACGGGGTACGCGAAATAATTAATCACGCGTGGTAAGAAATTCGATCCTTATCGATTATCTTGGAACGAGGCGAGAAACCACTTCATGAAAGTGATTCGTGAGGAGGTTTAACTGGAGGAGCGGAGAGGAGACCGTTGAAAAGTTCAAAGAGTTGCATAATAAGACTCCCATGCTTTTACGATCAGAAATGTGTATGCACAATCATGCGTACGTGCTTCAAAGTTTCTTTGCAGCGTGAAATTCTACCAGCGATACTTACTTCGCAATTTTTCTTCACAAGCTTACGATCATAGCAAATGATGATAATGATCTATTGACGTCGAGAAAACGAAAGAAATTTCGATATCCGTAGCTTTTGCACACGAGACACAATTTTTGTCTCATGTGCACAGCATTTCTCTGTATCGAAGAGAAATTCGATTTGAAAATGGTATTTGGTAGGAGAATAATAATTATTCATCATAGTTTACATAATGTTGCTTTTTTTATCAAAACGTGAGTTATTCTCACGTATTACTGAAGTCTATTAGAAAATAAAAAAGTATTCCATAAAGCATATGGAAACCAATGATTACCAATGGAAGCACTTCTTCGTTTTAATATCCATCATTAATGTGTACAATGATTAGAAATGAACGTAGAATTATTATTAAAAATTGTTCGAATTTGGGTGAAAGTAGGCAATTTACTATGACAGGTGAGAGTTATCCTTAGGCGGAACTGATGTTTGTCATGCTTAAATAGATAGTGTGAATTGCTACACAAAGTTGGCGTGAAAGTTCCGAAACAGGTATGGACACGTGAATTTGAATTAAGCAGTGTGCGTAAAGGATAGAAGGAACAGTTCTGCAAATTATATTTAGCACTTGTTATGAAGTAGTGAAAGTTATTCTTGAAATTTTGTAACGACAGTTTCGCATGGTGGCGACATCGGTGATTGGATTACATATACCCATTGCCGCTGACGTGATTGTATTTTACGAAGTTGTAATTGCTGATGATGGAACTATAATGAATTCAACGCGTATCGTTAGATAATGAGCGCGTCAGCTGCGCGTGTCAGCTTCATTTAGATACACTCACCCTTCCATTAGTTCCACAAATGGATCGGGTACAGATCAAAATTCCATTCTGGCGGATTACATTTTAATTTTCTATGAATCTCTGTTCGTTTTAGGTAGGAGTATACAGAGTATGTAAAAAATAGACTGTTTTTGATAGTTGGTTCCTTCTATTGGTTTTTAAATCCCTGAAACTCCTTTTCTTTTCACTAAAAATACAAACACACGATTCTACGTTTCGACTGAGATCCGGGATATTAAGAAATTATTCTTCTGGAGCGTAACGAACGCGATCGTTTCGCAAGGAAACGTTCTAGGATATGACTGGATAATTTGCGTTCACAGCGGAAGGCAATTAGCATGCGAAGAATGTCGAATAAACGGGAGATCTCATCATCCATGATCGGCTTCCCGTGGATCATAATCTATATATCAGATGAACGTATAATTTCGAAAACTTGTATAATTTCGAGGTATGGTTAATACTGTGTTAATTGATCGATATATTTCTCTTTAGAGCTTAAATGCAAACTCAGTTAAAATTGATTTATTATTAACCGTTTTTAATCCTGAAAACGTTGTGGAAAATAGTATTGAGATTTAATGGGAATTCTGCGATAGTTTATCTAAACCTGATTCGTTCAATAATATTAAAATATTATAACAACAATCGTATCAGTTATGAGCTGTGAATGTGTAAGAATAAGGTGAATACAATTTTGATGTCAACAGCGAGATAAGTTGTTGATTATAAAGGCAAGATAAAATGTTAATTTATTTATGAGGGACATTCTATTCGATTTGACGCGTAGATTAGACAACGTATGTTTCTTTTCAGAACAACCTAATACCTAGTCGAGTAGGATTATATTTTCTTATTTATAAAAATTTGGATTTCTAACGTAAGTGGATAGAACGTTATCAGGAACTCAGAATTAGTACAAAGAATAATTCCTATCGCGTTACATGGAAACCGCGGTATAGGCGACCGTGTTATAGGGGGGTTTACTTATAATCTGATAGAGGAAGTTACGCTCTTGAAAAGGCACTTTGTTAGATCTCGATATCTTAAAGGGTTCCGGAGATATAAGACTTGAAAGTATACCATTCAAGATGAACGGGGTGGCCGACGAAATTCTCAGAATTAACGTTAACCCACTTAAGTTCTTGGAAATGCGTACGCACTACTACTTCCGATAGTAAACAGACAAAAAGGCACGTGTCACTGACCAGCGCACGTGTGGCTCGCTTGGGGTAGGTCAGCTAGTAAGTGCGAGAGAGAGATCCGAGAGTTTAAGCGAGAGGGAGATAGTTTGACTTGAAAAATTACGACCATCTTCAAACGATGATATCTTCGAAACAAACAATTGGATTGATATGAAACAGAAAGCATTTTAAAGGGGGGAGGTATCCCCGCTTCGAATGATTGTTTATTTATAAATATAGCGTGCATAGTTTCGGAGTTACAAATGTTTAAAGTTTCATCAGTTTTAATACGTGTTACTAGAGCGCTCGTTTAAACATCACAACGAATTAGCAAATTATTCGGATAATTTCGTTCGTAACGATTCTATTAAATCCCTTTGACACTGCTGTCAATAATTATATCGTGACGTTTCGTTTGTTTCGCGAACTAATGAGTTAAAATTCAATAAAGCTGATACGGTTCTAATTAAGCCGGTTAATCGAGATGTCCAAATTTAGTTATGTGAAATCTAGGTGAACGGTTTGTGACGCGAATGGTCGCAATGGAAACGAAACGAGCAAGACATAGACTGTTCGATGTTTGAGGATCGAAACGCGGAAAACGATACTCCTCGCTTTGCATGAAATTCTCCGCTGTGGATGTATGTTACAGATATAATATTCTAATATACTTGGGTTCAAATATTTACAGCAATTTGCATAATAGCTTTAGAAGATTGTGTGTCGAACTTAGGGTAGATATATTGCCACGGAATTATGCACACCCTAACTAGTTCGTTTGAGCAAGTTTGTCAAGGAAACAAACAATTGCAACAATCTGGTTAATGACTAAGTAGAGCTTTGCGCACCTCACATTCAATGAAGCTTAGCTATGCAAATCTGCGTTGGCTTTTCAAACAAGAGATCTAGAACTTTCTTGATATCGTGACAAAATCAGCCACATAAATTCTTTATGTCAACGCAGAGTTCCATTCCAAATCGATGGAAGAAACATATTCCGTAATATCTATCATTTAAGATTATATTTTTTAATCAAATCCAAGGACAATCTAAGGACAGTGGTCCGATATATATTCCGAATTGTATTTTTCAACGGTTCAGATTTAAAAGAATGCAACGTAAATATTAAGCTATTCCCTCTTACTGCAACTATATCCCGAATCTATTTAAACACGTTGTTGGTAGGCCCAAACGTGATCGTGGAAGAATTCGACTGGACACTGCCAACATACCATTTACATTGGCGGCTCGATTTGTAAATTAATGTCTCTTGGAGCGTGACGAGCGTTTACCTAGTGTCTTGGCCGAGATAAGCCCGCCGTGAGCATACTCAAATGATATTCTAATACCTCAGTAGTTATTATTACTATTTGGATTGATCTGGTAATTTCCTATTATTATTGGTGCTAATTACACATTGTAACTCTAGTCTGCTAAACACAAATATTCGTATCTTGTAACCTAATAATAATGCTCGCCATATACCTAACAAGTGCATCTTTCTTTCTACAAACAACAAGTCATCGTTTCAAACGTCTAATCTTTAGCTCATTTTTAATGACGCATGATTGTAAAGTAAAAAATATGTACACAATATTAAAAACATGTTAGATTTCCTTTATTTCTAAACAAAAATAAATAAAAATAAAACGTTATGGGTGATAAGAAAAAGTAAATTTGTATAAAGAAAATATTTTCACAAAAACTTGAACTTGAATTTTGTTTGTAAATAAACATAAGTTATTGGCTGTTAAAATAAATCTTTTCAGTTATTCTTTCTAACGTTATTTTCGTAAAGCAAAAGTGATTTTTTAAAGAGTTATAGCACTTACAGCTTCGAGTAGCGATATATCGCCCTTGACCCTTTTTGCAAGTGTATGGAGGAACGATATATCGCTCCTTGGCATTCCAAGGGTTAAATATTTAATCTTTAACTCCTTTTTGACACCGAAGTTTCTCTTCCTTGAATATCAATTACATTCACGTTTCCAATTTTCACCGCTACAGTAAATAGAAACAATTCAGCAATCAGTAGACGTAACAATGTTTACTGTAGAAGTCAATGGAAGTTCAGTTGATCCAGGGGGTAACGACGTTACCACTCTCGGAAAGGCTGATAAAGCTCCCGCGTTGTTGCCTCTCTGTGTTTCGCCGAAGTATAATTCTATTGTGCCTGAATTGAAATCACGCAGTCGCTAATAGCAATTCTTCCTCGCAGCAGTTTCCTAATACCGCCAAACTACGTTCTTTGTTCACAATAGCCTCATTAATCCTTTTCACTGTCGCACTATCGCGCAGGGTGATTTATGTCCTCCTGTATGTGTCCTTCTCGATGCTGTTGCAGTAGGAAAGGACTCTGGTATAATCGTTCGATAATTGGCGGATGTTGCAGAGAGAGAGAGACATGGAAATGGGAAAGGAAGTCTAAAGAGATTGTCACGAACGAGCCAGTTGCTCGATCAATTCGGAGTCGCGAGATTCGCTTAAAATACATCCGATGATTTCGATTATTCTCCCTAATTGAGGACTAGATTTGCCAACGGAATTGTTCCGTAAATGAACACTGCTGGTTGGTGAAGACTGAAACGAGTTTGCTTCGATAGAACGTTCTCAGAACGTGTAGCTAATTTGAGAAGATGGTAGAAGATGTTTCACATCTGCAGAAAACACAAAATGAGCAGCTTCGAGCTTAGTTTTGTTTACAATGTACCTGACATGACAACTAGGCTGGTTGCAACAATGACTGACCCACTTCAGATGCTGAAAGTATATGTACATGTAACGAAGCGTGTAACACGTGTTGTTACACTGAACATGTTGCACAGAATCATTTAAAAGGTGATGGTTTGCATACTGTTCTACTTTTTAACAATTGCAAGAGTCTGAGAGGTAAATATAATTGTTGCATTCAGAGCCATGAATAATGAAACCCTGATATACAAAATATATATTTCACTTTAAAAGAAAAGAAAGAATGATAAACTATAGATCATCAAAATGCCTTCACTACTAATTATACTTCATTTAGTACATCTTATCTCCAGCATGAAGCAATAAAACCTTACAATCCATTTATTTCGAAAGATAACATCGATTAAAATGAAAGTAACAGCTTCAAGGATGATTCCTAGTATAATCAATCAAATGTCCACAAGTAGAAAAAAAATGATAAATTGACTGTGGTTTGGCCTATAAATTTTGAAGGTCCTTTTACCAGAAGAACACACCAAGATTGTTTGATAATTAAGCGATACGTGTACGTGGTAAAATCGGCAAGCCATCGAAATAACCCTGAACTATCAGATCCATTCGTTCTATCGACACACGAGATCGATATCTACGACATCGAATCCCGACGTTGACGTCGAAGGCATGGGAAACGAGATCAGAGGAAAGGAATTCAGCTCCGGGCTACGATACGATACGTGTACTTGTTCAATGAATACAGTATTCAAGGTCAGTACGCTGTCTGTAGTCATGGCCAACGAAAAGTTGCGACGCTTGCCGAATTAGATGATATTAACTTTAGAAATAGGAGCAATAGACGCAGAAAGTAATACACGAGAGCAAACTACATATTTTAGTGAATTCAAACGTTTTTTTCTGGATTTGGAAATCCTTGTAAATTAATATATACAGATGTGTAATAAACTACAAAGACCTAGGTACTATTATGGCGACATCCTGAACTGTCTGCGACTGTCCATTTTTCAACAACTCTGAACTACAGTAGATCTTATACTTAAATTCAAAATTATGAATTATTCTATCAAACTTGATTTGATGTTCAGGTATAGTCTGATACGAGTACTTATTCAATTCTGTTTATCAAATATGTTTGTTTTCATCATCTTCAGTAAATAGTTATATTGGGTTGTCCGGAAAGTTCATGTCTATTTTTAAGAAAAATTCAAAGGCATATTTGAATTTTTATTTATATTTATTAAATTATATATGTACCATCTTGTTCCACATCCTTTCCACCTGTTAAGAAATGTACACATATTATTTGTTTTCAGCCATTCCGATATATTCAGACCTGTACCGCCTACTAATTGACATGGACTTTCCAGACAGCCCAATATCAACACATTGTTGACCAGTAAACTCGCGTTTGCCCTTGCATTATTTATTTCAATTTATGAAGCCTAGGGTGATATAGAATATTGCAAAAGCTTTGCTCACCGTGTTATGTATGTCAAATATTTCATTTAAATTCATTGAGTTGGTTAAATATACATAAAGTTTATTGGAATTTATTTAGATTGTTTTAATTTCACATTTGATTACGAAATAATAGTCATTGACATGAAGTCGTTTCTGTATAAAACTGCAGATCAACAATGTGCTAAAGTTAACAACGATAAATAGAACATAACAAAATTATATATTTAAAATTGAGAAGGCAAGAAGAAAAAATGTTGTTTTGTAATGATTAGAGTATGTCTTTCTAGGCATCAGTTATATACATATTTCGTACTCAAATCGGTTTGTTTTGCACGCGAGCAACAGCCGGAAGCGCGAACATCGATGGAGAAAACGTAGCAAATTATGGGGGTGAATTGGGGTGGAAGTTTATGTACCGTTGTCAACAGCGACACCAAATAAATTGGAGATGACGCTTCGTACAAACGTTTGGATTCGCAACACCGGATCAGAGAGCTTCGAGCCCAACGCCGGTGATCGATCGATCCCAGTTATTTGACTGACGTCGCGCCGGAAGCGATCATTACGTCGACTACGACCTCCTGATAAAAAGTTCCTATCACTCGCGGTATCGTCGCTATTACTCACGCCGTGGCTCCTAGACAGGTTTTTCAATCCCCGCGAATCCACCCGACTCGTTCAAAACGTACACCGTCGAATCTCAATCGATCACTGAACCACTTCGATCACGAATCGCTCGGAAACGTCGCGTAAAATTCGACTTCGGACGAATCGAGGCGGGTATGTTACCGTTGAATCTATTGGGCACAGCTTCCAAGGATCCCACGAGGACCATAACAAGCAGGGCCAATCTCGATACGTTGTTCTCGATCCCTCCCGAGTCGAAATTCACCGAATTTCACAGAATTTCGGCGAAATTTATTGTCCCCAAAAAAACGTTGTTTCACGAGTACTGAGTTGTTGGTCGTTCGAAGCATTTTAATATGCTATTTGAAGTTTAAAACTGTTGACATAATTGTCAATGTATTGCTCAATATCAAATTTTCAATTTTTCAAAGTAACTCAGAGTTTACTCATCATCTATTTTAATAATAATTTGTGGCATATGTTATCAACCATCTCATATCTCTGTCAAGTGCATATAATTAAATCCATCACAATTGAAGAGCACTATTTATTTCTTACTAAAAAGCCAATATTGTGTACAAGTGTCTACTATATCTACTTTAAATCTTAAAATGATCGTAGGTTATTAATTGTATATAATTTTAAATATTGTATACCCAAAGAAAGCTACGCTATAGTTAAAAACGTTTGCCTCAAATTACTACCGAACCAGCCGATGAATAAACCAAAAAATTCGATAAACTTTCACAACCCTAAATTACGGATTTATCCTCCTTTGATCTCCTTGAACGAATCAAATCACTGCGATCGTTTATACCTTTAACTACCTAATCTCTCGACAAAATAAACACTACCGAAAAGCACACAGTCGAAGCTCGATCGACCACTGAATCACTTCGATCACGATCTTTCTCCGTACACGTCGAGGAGGGACACGTACCGTTGAGTCTACCAGATACAGCCTGCAAGAATCCCACGAGGACCGCGACGAGCAGCAGCAATCTCGACATGATGTCCTCGAGCCCTCCGAGACGTCCTTCCAGTCAGATCCGCCACCGAAGAACCATAAGTCCCCGTCCAAACAGTTGTTTCGCCGCTTCTGAAGAGAGGACCGCATGTATTCCTTGGATCGCGCGGCCGTCCAAGATCGCAGACGCGCACCAAAGGATCGAGAATCGACGATGCTGCGAGTCGCACTCCCGGAAAGTGAATGGGAGCCTGTCGCGCACGTGTGGCCCAGGAATTTCTCGTCGAAGTTACCGCGAACGGGTTCTAGCGCGAAATGCAGCGGGAGATAGGCGATCGACGAAAACACTTTCGAAGCTAATTATAAATATTGACTTCTACTTAATACGTGCTTCGTGCCCTGGATGTACTCGCGTCTTCCAGCGTGTTACTGCGTGGATCGTACATCACGTTCCGTTACGCGTGCTTTCAAAGTTTTGTTTGTAACATAGATAATGTGGCAATATTCAGTATGTATATTATAATACTTATAATGTTGAGAATTTCGTAATATTGGCTTTTATATGGTATTCTAATTGAATTTGAAATATTAATTCTTCAAATAGGATATAATTCATTATCTTTCAATAATATATATTTTTTATATTGTATGTGAATGTTTAGCTATTTTTTGAATTGACACTCTTGAAGGATTAAATCGGGATTGAATATTTAAAAAATTTAGAACGTTTGATAATTAGTGCTTTCTAGAGAAGTGTATTCGAGATACATATCAGAGCAACGAAAATTTATTCCTTGAATTTGTAGTTATATTTTATGTAATTAAAATGAAAATCTTAGTTTGCTATACTATATTAGTATGATCAGTGGAATAATAAACATTTGTTGATTTTCGAGACCCTCTCCAAATTTTACAAAATACTTTCTATTCTAGAATGTAAATAACAGGAAATCTATGAAGATAAAAGTCTATGATCATCAGGAGAAGAGAAAAATTGAACCATAGAAAATTAACTAAAATATTTGATAAAGTTGCTTAGGTACTCCAAAATAAAAATTTTCAATTCACAAAGTGTTTATATAAAATAGCACCACGAATATTTTTCCAAACCAACACAATATTCCTTTACTACACCTAAAACGCCATTGTATACAAAATACAAACCCTTGTAAATGAGAACCCTCATTTCAACAGTAACAATTCCAAACCTAAAGATGCCAAAAATTTAAGATTCTAAACGATACAACCATACCATTCGTCTCCCAAGCCATCCAGCAAACAAACATCCCTTTCAATTGTTTATAATCTACTCTGAAAGTGTTTTCGTCGAAAGAGCTTCGAACCGATCGATCACAGAGCAACGTTTCCCTGTGCTTAACGTTGATTGTAGAACGAGGGCGTTCGATGGAAGTGTCTTCGCGGACAATAAGCGGTGGAGCACGATTTTCGGGTACCTGAGTCAGCGTGAGAGGTACAGAAGTCTCCTGGCAAGCCCTCTCGGGCAAACAACGACGAACTGAACGGCAACCGGCCCCTACATTCGCTTTTCAATCGGATCCCACAGTGGCCGGCCTTCGCTGACTCTCGTTGGTCTCGGATGCGAGACCGGCGGCACTCTGCATTACCATAGTCTGGTCCGCGTGCCTGAGGATGGTACGTGTCGTAAACCAAACTCGTCATGGTCCTCGAACAGCCGGAATTTTAAATTCGCTCGATCGAGAACGCTTTCGTAGGAGGCTTGAGAAGTAAGGAAAAAAGTGTTGTTTCTGCGAACAACGGCGGTGGAAAATAATTCGCTTGGTCCCTCCAAATAGTCTTCGTCCTCTCGCAGAGTCGTAAAAACGGTTCGAAGTGAAAGGAATATTCACGTCAGCAAATATCCCCGCGATAACAGTTCGAATGCTCAGACGTGCCAAATTAGTGTCAGGAGGCGCCTATAGCTGCTCCATGGTGTCATCGTTGGTTATAGTCCTGGTTAATCTTGGTTTTAAACACGATAATATAGTAAATCAGTGGTTTTGTGGGTTTTAGAAAGAGGTCCTTGAAATTAAAAGAGAATTCCACTGAGGGAGATATATAATTGACGAATTTGTAATGTATTTACATGTGCTGTTCAGTCAGATGTTGTTTTTGTTATCGATTCTGATTAATGGAAAGATTTAGGTCTTTGAATACAGGCAATTGTTTGAAAGAAATCTCTTGTAAAGTTAATTGCTTGCAAGGGATGAATATTTCAAGTAATGTGATTCGAAAGAAACAGTTACATGATAAAAAATAAAATTTAACGTTTTATTAAATAAAATGGATGAAATATTTGGAATTCTCACAAGTGATGACGATGTTGATATCATCTATATTCTTCTTTAAATTGTAAAACGATAAAGAAGAAGAAACCGACAGATGCTCATTTTTCGCATGAGCCCATATGACTAGAATTGTATAAGTAGAATGTACCGTGGCATAAGGGAAAGATCAGACTCGGTTTAGATGCATCGTGGTACTGCAAGGAAAAAGATAGGACATTGCTGGATTAAGAGGAATGTGGTGCTACGAGTATGTAGAATGTGGACGCATCGAGTAATTTCGCCTTACCTGACTGTGATGTCTGACCTGTTACGACCGTACGACAGGTCTTTTTCTTCCTCAAAACACCATCGTTAAGAGCAATGTACACAGTGCCGAGCAATTTCTGCTTAGCCCCAGGCTTTCGATGCTTGGCTAAAACGTTTGACCCAATACGGCCAGCAATTCCTGTCTGATATTTTTATTCACAGTCCGTTTGGTGTACAGTTTTCGTTCGAAAAGTTATATGGAAACTGTAGCTTGCCATGTTTGCCATAAAATAAAAGTACATTAGCTTCTATCAAATGTCGATGTTAGAGGAACCCATATTAGGAAAACTAGTCCCTCTCTTTATTCCCTAATTCATCGACGTAATATACTCAAAGTACCTATTTAAAGTTAATCTTGTGCATTGTAAGGACATTCGTTTTCGAATTTCTGATATTCCCGAAGTCTACATTAAATAGCACCAGTGTACCAACCTAATACAACGTCAAAACAGGGAAGCAAGTTTCGTACACCGACGCCATTGATCCAACAGCATGCACGGGCGTCTTTGAAGTTCATCGGTAAATTACTATGACACGCAATGGCAGACTGTCTGCGACACTCGCACGACCCGCACGCGTGCTTACAGTTCGCGACGCGGTCTGAACTTGAGAATGCCAACTTTGCACAGCTTAGTACAGTTTCGAGAGTTATTGGCAGGCGCGATACGCTCTACGGAATCCCCTCGTTATCTCGTCAGTATTTAACGAGAAAAGCGTAACAACGGTTAACGCATCGCAATAATGTTTCGTGTACGACGATCATTCCCCGATTTCCGGAAACCACGGGGATCAACCGTGCCCTGTGCAATCGCGAGCGAACAATTCGAAACTCGGCAATGCTAACGAACGCTACCGGCCGAAGAAAAAATCTGCCAAGGATTTCTCGTTACGTTGGCTCTCGGTAATTTCGAGACGATAAACGCAGACGTTCCTCCCCGAGGGAGTTCACGGAGTCGTGGAATCCGGAGACGTTTTCCACCGCGTGATCGAACCTGTTGTTATGCAATCCGACACGGTTTTCCTTGGATTCCACTCGCTAACCGGTCAAAGAAGCTTTCGCGACGCTGAGATATCCGAAGACGCTTGTCCAAGACCCTTCAAACGTACATTTATCAATATTTTGAAGAAATATAAAATTGATTAAACGATAAGTTTAATTTTTGTTGACTTTCTTAGTTTCTGGAACGCTTTGGGAGTTTCCGACTTGAAACGATTCTACATTCACGCTTAATATACACGGTGAGGCAGCAAACCTGTTAATAGACCAATGAAAGCAATTATCCTATAAGACAGGCATCATCGAACCTTCTAACTTTTTGCTCTAAGATTGTTTTCTATCTACGATAGTTTACTTAGCATTCGCTTAAATATTAATAACAATCACGGTTCAAAATAAATATTCATTGAAGACATTAATCGTGGGAAATTTGTCTATATTTTAATACCTATTGGTCGTAATAACTAAAAATTAATTTTTGATAATAATTAAATTAATTATTAACGATACTTGTTGAATCAATTGTGGGGAATTTGACTGCTGCAATATTAATGTTTCGCAAATTATTTTCTCGGTGGATCACCCTTCTCTCTCTATTCATCGACAATCGACCCGCGAGTACCGCGACTGTCGCAGGTATACGAGGGACGAGACTGAATTCTTCGATGATCCTTCGGTCGGTATGGATCTCTCAACGAGCGCGCGTGTATCGTGTCAGTCCTATTTTTACTCGTCTAATTACTAACATTTCCTTGATTATCGTAACTAGGTATTGCCTCGAACGAACCATTATTAAACCTTTGCACTCGAGAGGTGACTCTCAGTCACCACTTTCTTTAGGTTTAATTTCTTTGGAACTCGAAGTGCTAATAAAATGATTGTCGTTGAGGCAAAGGTGACCTGATTCTCAAATCTCAAATTAGAAATCTCATTTTCCAAGTCAATATAATCTTAGCATTCGTAGCGATAGAATGCTAAGAAAGCATCTCGATTGCAAAGGGTTAATTAACCATCATTAAAGCATGATCATCGTTATTGTGAATATGATTCTTTACATACTCAATTTTCTAGATCGACTATGAATCTACTTTATTATTTACATATGTATCAATACTCATCAAGTGTAGCTTCAAAGGAATACTAAGCCTACAAGCTCGTGTTCAGTCGAATTTACTTTCCAATTTTCAACCCCGCAGACAGGTGAAACAATTCGTTCCGACAAAAAACGGACACTCTTTGTTTCCTCCAGCCTGGAAATGTAAATCGCTCGCGACGCGAGCGAAATTCGCGCTTCTGCGACGAAGTTACCCCGCGGAGTGGAGTCCGTATCGCTCAGAGGGAAGTGTCGAGCGATATTTACAAAGGCGATCGTTTCAAATCACGTCCTGTATTGACGGGCTAGCTACATCGACTCCGCGGCGCTGTATCTGTACGCCGCGTGCGCCGAGGGGAAATACGCAAGTATCGACAACTCGACGAGTTATTCATGAGCGAGATTTCTGCTGAGATTATTCGACGACATCTGCGTGACACCGTGCGATTGAGAATCCTATCCCTGTACTTTCGTTCGGGACACGACGAGGCGTCACCGCGTGGATAAATCACATCTTCGATTGTTTGTGTGTGTCTGCGTGCGCGCGCGCACGCGTGTGTGTGTGTGTACTCGTGTGCACGAGTCTGGCAATAGCACAGAAACGTCGGAATAAAATACGAGATAACGTACAAAAGAGACGCACATTGTTCGACACCCGGATCGATCGACAACGTCGATCGTTCGAATCGGGCGAATTCTCGCACGAGTGTCGTAAAAATTCGAGACAAGCGCAGCGGAGGCGCAATTACACCTGTTCCAGTGCATGCAATTCAATTGGGTGAAAAGGATGTCTTGTTTGTCCGGGCGTTTGAGCAAACTGTTGCTGATGATAACAACAACTCTCTCAACTATCGATTTGAGATACGTATAAAATGAATACAATGATAAAGGATAATTTGGAAAGTAAGCAATAGATATGGAATGTAATAAAATCCATGATTCGAATGAAAAATAAATATGGAATACACACGAATAAAAATATATGCAAATAAATATAAAAATAGCGAAACGTAAATAAATAAATTCCTTTTAACTATGTTTATCCTTTTCAATGATCATTTTTGTCCGTATTTATATACTTTTAGTCTTTACATACATATGTTTTTATTCTGCCAGAAGAATATTTTGTTCAACTCTCTGTGAATTGGATGTCCAAGAAAACTTCTTCCGAACAGAAGCAAATGAATATTTTACGAACTGCGCAAAAATCTTTCAATCTCTGACTGAAAAATGAATAGCCACAATTTTATAACAGAAGCAGGTGCACAACTATAAATCACTCACGATTTATCCTGACACAGTCTCGTTTCAACTGTTTCAAAAAGTACACGAGAATACAGTTCGCATAGCAGTCCAGCCGATTTAGTAAGCTGATCGAGTTAAGCTTGGTTAAGCTTTATTTAAACTCTACGTATTCCATATAAATTTCGACTCTCGATCGTATCGAACATCGAAAAGTTTATCTCGATATTTTTCCAGCTCCTTTCGTGTCGCGAATAAAACGGTTGTGTCGACCTAACGCGACACCGAATACGAGTAAATGTGCGTCGGTTGCTCAATTGTCCGTGAACCGGCATCAATTCACACTTTTTTTTGTTATTATAGCCATAATAAAGGTAAGTGGACACTCCTGTAGAGTTTTTTATTTTGTAGAATCTCTACGCGTTAATCCTTCGTGGCATTAAGAAGCTTACGAAGTCATTATGTTACTCGTCTTCTCTGCTAAGTAAGCGCCCTACGCAATGGATTGTTGCGTGTTAGGCGTTAATGTCATTTTATGATTTATATGTTATGATGATCACCGAATGCAAACTATTCTTGATAAATGTGCACCTTCACTACACCACTGTTTATATTAAAAATGGCTTGCGAACAAATAAATAAATAACGAGGAAACTCCAACCTTGCACAAGTACAGGTTTCGAAGGTGATGGTAAAACAAAGAGTCGAAACGTAACGTAACATAAGAGACATTGCTTGAGGCCGTGGTTTCGTCATTATTTAATTAATCTGTGATTGCATAATGGAATGTTATTTGTTCACAGTCGAGAGTGAAAGTGTGCTCACAATTGTCAGCGTTAGTTTGATTAAATATTTTAGTAGAAATGAACGTAGATCTAATTCTCTACTAAATATACAGTGGGTCTAGAAAGTATTCGTACACTGATCAATTTCCAAAAAAAACTATGTAAAATTGTAATTTATTAACTTATTTTTGATAAACAATGACATTCTACATATTCTCGGAAATCTCTAGAATAAATAGAGTACAAAAAAAAATAGTTATGTAGGTATGTTGCGAAATTAACAAGAAAAAAACAATTAATCGGTAGAAATATTGTTGCAACAAGTATTCGCACGACTGTTTAATTTTTAAAATTTCATTAAAAAAAAAACGAAATTTACATTAATTTATTAGTATATAATGCTGCCTTCGTGGGATTTTCTTTTGATTTTATAATTATTGCAACTCTTCTAAGCATTAAATTAACTAAATTATTAGTTATTCGAAGTGGGATCTTTTTCCATTCCTCTATTAGAACCTTTTTTAACAGTACTTTACTGGAAATTTGATGTTTTCTAATTCGTACGGAGCAGTAAATTAATGTGTTTACGTTACAAACTCTACTCTAAATGGTTCGTCGTGAGCAGACTGCCGATCTTTATGCATTTACAAGAAATTTGAATGTGCAAGAAACTACAAACTGCAAGCAATATGCTAGACTATAAAAAAGATTGAAAGTAAAGTTCATGTTACAACATTTGCAGAATAAAATCAATTCATTCAGTACAAATCAGTACAAATCCTCATTGCTTCTATATTTTTACATACTTTTCGCATTTTTTTGTTAATTTCACAAATTATATCAACTAGTAAATGGTGTTTGGACTATATCTATCTTAGAGATTTCCGAGAATATGTAAAATATCATTGATTATAAAAAAAGAATTTAAGAAAACTGCAATTTCGCACAAAAGTTTTTTGGGAAATTGATCGGTGTACGAATACATTCTACACCCACTGTATGTAATCAGTGTATAATTAGACTGTAAAACTATTAAATGAGAGGTTACTCAATCACCAGTGAACGTTGATTTATTGTATTTAAACAATTTCTTTGACATTCGCTGTTTGGTTTAATAAGTATACCTTCATTAGGAATGATCTATATTCACTATTCAACCTAACTCAGACCTAATTCGTCATTAAATGTAGCCTTTTGTATTATACATTCGCAAAGTTCATAGTAATACTTGATTTATTGTACTCAAACAATTTTTTCTACATCCACTGGTGAGTTTGATGTTTGGTTTGTCGGTAGTGGTTTACAATCACTGACCAATCCACCTCCGCTATAAAATGTACACCTACAGCGATCGTGAAACGAGGCTCGCGGGCTTCTTTCGCAACGCTTTCTGTCAGTGACCACACGCCCGAAGAATGTAGGCCTCGGTTAGGGTATCAGAATCAGGTCACCATGGCCCAAAAGCAGATTCCGAGGGATCGACAAAAAGATTTACAGGTTTCGCTCAAAGTACGTATTACGAATCGGGCTTGTTCCCCCGAGAGATCTCCTCGAGACCTGTTTACACTTTTACCAACGAAAAATAGCGCGTCGTCCGCTTCGAATTCTTTGTCTTTCGACGTGGGGAGGCAATCGAGGATAATCTCCGAATCGCTGTGTCGCGAGGTTTCCAAACTGTTTGCCTAAATGGACGGGGATATCGGCGAATCGATGGCTGGAGTTGTTAGGTAGAGAAAAATCCAAAAAAATATGTGTCTGCACAATAAATCTACTCTGAATTGAATTTTATTAGTTAGCCGTTGTTATTTGGGTTATTCGGGTGACACAAACCACTTCAATTCGGTAATTTAAATAATTGTTCAGTATTTAACAACTCGATAACTATTTAAGAAATTTAATAAGTATTTAAATAATCGGAGTAGAGTAAGGACAGAGCTGTTTATTTTAGGTATTTGAGTTTGGATTTTACATAATTGTGAACTTTGTTGATATAGTAAACATTTGCAGTAAAATGTTTTTCATTAAATAATACAACGGTATTAATGTTCAAGTTTGCACAAAGTTATTTCGTATACGTTACCTTTATAATAATATTTTTCACACCTCGCCCTGTGCACGCCACAGCACAAAAACGTTTATTTGATGCTACATATTTGCATTTTATAAATATGTACTTTTTTTCTCACAGCCATTAATTACTAGCACTATCAGAACGAAATTATTAACAAAGATACTGAAAATGTTTATTCACAGGATATTTAAATAAAATCTGTTGTCAGGGGTAAAAAATAATCGCACCGGGCTCTCAATTATCATTCGTTTTGTAACGTTCATCACTAAAACGAGGTTATGACATACCTATTTTCATACATAGAACTGTATCTTTATAATTAGAAGAAGGAGAGGAAATCGAATTCGTCAATTAAATTAATTCTCTGTTACAATAGCTGTGGTAAAAGAAATTGTGGTTAAAGAATCGTTAGAGATTATAGAGACTAAAAGATTAAAGAAAAAGTTTGAAATACACAAATCAAATTGATCAATGTGGCACTTGGATCAAATTAATTCTCTGTTGCAATAAGTTTCCCCCAAAAACCAATAGAACTGTTACGAGCCGGAGGGGGCGGCTGCGTAGCCGGGGCTTTTCTATTGGTATATGGTTTTTGTTAATGGCTGGGCCAGTGTTGTTAGGTAACACTGGGTGCCTTGAGGAAGTAGACGCGGAGACGAACCTACGTATGGCTAACGTGGGGAGCCGCAGGAAATGTTAGTATTAGGCCTCGTAACAGTTTTTTATGTACCTCGAGCGGCAAATGTACACTAAGGTGGGTACTGGACTTGGTATTATAATTGATCAACACTAATTAAAAATGATAATATATATATTCTGATATGCACCGGGACATACAATTGTTATAAGAGTAGTTGTCGCGGTGTACTAATGGTGAGCTAATGTTACAAATATGAACTGAGGTTTAAAATATAGTTTCGATTCCGCGAAGCTAGAATCTAATCGTTCTCGGTTTTCACGAATGCGAGCAACCGGGGGACGACTACAACGATAAAATAAATGCCTAACAGTAGACTACGTACTGTATGGTTAAAATTTGCTCGAAGGGGACTTGAACCCGATCTCACTAAGTTTTCTCGTGTAGACAGTTCGTAAGAGCACGCACAGAAGTGTACAGAACCCTTTCTAGACTTTGACTAGACCCGATATGCCTTCGTCGTCACCCTTTTTATACCCAAAAATCATAGGCCAAGGGGTGGCGGGGAAGTACATTGCACGATTCCGAGATTTCCGAGGGACTACGCCCTAGCTTCGCATTGGTCTCGAATTCCTATGCCTACGCGAAGAATACCGGGTGCGCACATCCGACTCCAAATAAGGAAATTTAGAACGGGAACGTAACAGAACCATTCTCTGTACAATTTTCAATCATTGAGTAATTTTAAAAATATGTTTCTAAATGTACATACTTAGGTCAAATTGACCAACTTGGCACTTGAACCAAATTAATTCTCTGTTTTAACAATTTCCCCCCCAAAAATACCAATAGAACCATCTTTAATCATTGAGTAATTAAAAAAAGATGTTTCTGAAGGTACATAGATCAAATTGAACAACTTGTCAGTTTCAGTGTTAAAAGTCCCCCGTGAGCCTCTCATTGAAAGATTCCACTTGCTTTTAATCCGTTCAAACGGCGCACAGTGGTCCCAACGCGGAAAAAACTCAATTTTCGAACGTCAAATTTTTGTTATAGAATATTTTCTGACTACCGTGAATAGTCTGTAGAATTACACTGTAAAATGGTTGTTTTTATTGGAAATATAGGCAGTGGAATGATTGAGTTAGTCTTTTATTTAACTTGACTTTAAAAACTTTATTAGAAGACCACGGAAGAGTACGTTTGTTTAGTTCGAAAGAAACAGCTCGACTAAATCAACGCGAGGTCAGTAACGAAGAATTTCGTTACTGAACCATAGACCCTATCGGTCCCATACTTTGTCTAAACAAGTCAAGATGAGACGCAGCTACACCCTCTTGACTTGTGTCTAGGAATGAAACCCAAACGCGCACAGATGGGTTTTTTTTTGTTACGAGAACTTTCTCTTTCAAAGAAGAGAAAATCCAACAGTTTTAAATTTTTATTTTGAAAGAAGTTATAATTTATCATAGTTGGAAGTCAGTCGAAATGCTGAAATTTGGGTTACTTTAAAAAAAACGAAGATTTCACTTACGATTGGGTAAAACTGAATTGATCGGTCATTAATACGTCTAGTAACAATCTGTGAACATGACTTTTTACTGTTTAGGCAAAAAAAGAAAAATTATGAGTAAAGCGAATATGCAGGTTTTTCGAATGTTTTGTGAAAATGATTGATTCAAGAAAAGCTCCGACAGTCACCATGAAAACATGATGAAAATTTCAGCTGCGTCTACTTGCTCTTTCGGGAGTTACATAATTTTATTCTCAAGTATGTGTGAATACTCAAATCTTGAGATCCATTCTAAAATCCATTCTGATGAAGGTGTGACATTATTTTTGAGACATCCTTCGCAAAAATTGGCTCATCTTTAAAGAACGTATTATGGACTGGTAAATTCCTAATAAATCCACGACAGATAAAATGCATGATGATTAAAAAACATTAAAAAATCTGTATTTTTTTCTGTTAAAAATTCACTAAAACAAGGTTCAATGACCCAAACATACGAATATGAGGCCTGAACCTAAAAAAAAACACCTGCCTCTTAGCGAAGAAGCTATTGACTTGTTATTATAAAAATTACCTTTTTTTTATTAAAATAATTTTTAATAACATAATTCTAATATATTTTTTCATCCTGAATCGAATGAGACTAGTGTCGGATTCGTAGGATGATCCGTTCTCGAGTTATTGAGTTTTTTCCGCTTTTTGGGCATTTGGGACCACTGTGCGGCGTAGAGTAATCTTTAAAGGTCAATTTTGTTTCATATCTGTAAAGTCGCATTGCCATTATCGGCATTCCTGCTTGGCCGATGGAAAAAAAGGATGATTGTCCCTGGATCGCAAGCTCGTCTCGTAAACAGGCTCTTGTTTACGGTCGCCTTAACGTGCCAGCTTATGCACTTGCCGTCGCGTCGATACACACGCTCGTACACGTGCACCGGCGTCGACTGTGTCACGTGCAGAAGCATGCGCTAAGCACGTCGCGTCGCGAGGAGGCACGGAGCCATAGAAAATGAAAGTTGAGATTCCACGGTGGGTCGTTTCGTAACCAGGGTCACGCTTAGAAAGGCGTCGCGCGCTCGCTTAATTCGTCGATGGCTATTTACGAGTTCCAAAATGGCAATTGCTGCGCCGATGCCCGCGATAACTGCCTCACAACGTGCGAGAAGATGCGTTTAACGCGTTTACCTTGACGCGATTAGAGTTTTACGACGGTTCGATGCTTCACGGCATATCGGGAAACAATAAAAACGGTGAACGAGGCGCGCGCTAGCGAAGACGATAAATGAAATGAAAAAGTGGAATCGGCGGTTAACTGTCAGACAGAATTGGACTAGCGGGACCATGTGGTTCGCGTACGAATGAAAAATAGGAGTAATTTTCTGCAGTTATTGTTTGAAAATGCTTTACGAACTTGCTTGTTTATTTCTAAAGGGGTAAAACCACTCTAGGATTTTCAAAAAATCGGATTTCTTTTTTTTTTGGCTTAAACGATACTTTAGGGTCATAAAAATAATACGTCATTTGATTTATAGTGAAAAACAAATGTTAAAAGGTCACAGTTATCAATTTTGGCGCAGCGCCTCAGAGCGCGATTGAAGTGTTTATAAAACTTTAAACGCGTTTTTCTCGAAACCACTTTTTTCAAACTGGGAGAACGGATTTCTCAGTGACTATTGCATGGATCGATTTGAAATTTTTACAGTAGCTTTACAACAATATTCTCTTTGGAAGTACGTAGCCATTTTTTGATTGAATGTAAACTTTTTTTTTTATAAACAATTTAATGCTCATTTTTAGGGCAAAAAGTCGATTCATTGCTTAAAAAGTGCACCACTTCTACACAAATTGATTAAGAAGAAAAACCCTACTTACTTCCAAAGCCAATTGGATGTAGATTATAAATTTCCTTTAGTTTTTGTTTCATGAGTCATAGATGCCGAGAAATTCGTCCTCCCGTGGCGGTGTTTTCAAAAAAGCTGTTTTCGGCGACGGGCTCTGTCGACGCCATTTCGTATGAAAATGT
Organism: Hylaeus volcanicus; assembly: GCF_026283585.1. Lineage (NCBI taxonomy): Eukaryota > Metazoa > Arthropoda > Insecta > Hymenoptera > Colletidae > Hylaeus > Hylaeus volcanicus. Next base: position 21,005,325 of record NC_071977.1, read on the forward strand.
CAATAAAAAAATTGTTTTTCGTTCTTCAATATGTGTTAAATAAACCCTCTGAAAAGAAATTCTATTCCATTTGTCACACTCCCAAAATAAATTGTCAAATTTAGGTCTTTTTTTCTGCCTCCAGAGTGGTTTTACCCCTTAAGAGTGCTCAGGCTATACTGGCGATTTCAGAATAGCACGACTGAAATGTGATCTTTCTTTTCTGTCCGACAGTTAATCAAGATACAGCGTGAAGGGTAATTGGAAAATTATTTCTTCCTCTGGTATGAATAATTTATGGATACGCTGCGATACATACGCTTATTGGACTTTCCAGAACAGAATATTTATAGTTTCCTGAGACAATATTTTTAATTTCAACCCTTCGAGTCATAGTTCTGAATCCACTCCAGAATCAGTCTGGAGTATAATAAATAGACGATTCTCGAAGAAAAATAATATATTCATTCATGAATAAACATTTACATTTCAGGTTAAACTACTACTTACGTAATTTTTTCTTTGCAATCGTGGAAAGGTCTCATAGGTAAAATTTAAAAGTACGTATTCAGACTCTAAATATAACTCATGTTTGGTAAAGTTCAATTTATCACAACAATACTAAAAAAATATTTCCAAGATCAATAAAAGGCATGTCTATCTACATGGATTGTTTTTTAATACAGACTAATGTCAGACATACAAAGTATCGGACTGCGGAGGTTTTATTTTTTTTATCTTTGTTTACAGAAAATTGAATTTGCGCCAACATCCGCATATATTTTCGAGATCATGAACAATTTTAACAAACATACGTGGTTTCACTTGCGCAACCGCATTAATTTGATCACGCCCGATACGTGTAAATGCTCGTTGTTTGGTATTAAACGGTACGCGCACCGAACGATTTACCAGGAAGAATTTTATATCATTTATTCGATACACCTATGAATAAAAACGACGCGAATATTAATACGGGAGATTTTGCGTTCGGCGCGGATTAAATTCCCGCGAATGTTCCTTTCGGAATCCGGAATAATCAGCAACCGCGACCTGCATTTTCAACGTTTCAAATATGCATCGACTAATTTCCATGTTATTTCGTCGTTCTGCTAAATCAACCACGATATTTACCTAGGATGTTATTTCATGATTGAACTACAAACCAGCAATTTTTCATAATTCTAAAGCGCCGCTAAAGGGTTGCTTTGCGATATGGGGTAGGAGAGAAAATAATTTAAATAACTTGCTCCGTTTTCTATTAAAATGTTTACCGTCGAAGTTTAACAACTACAAATGTATCGTTCTTGTATCATTTTGAATGCTTACCTAACTTATTTAATAAATAGTTGGATTTTGAAATTTTAATTCGAGAAAATTACACAAATATTTCGTGATGTTCTATTTTGTATTATAGTATGGTGAATATCATTTATTTATAACTTCGAAGTGTCACCATTTTGTCTGTTTTTTACAAAATATTTTCCTTCTCTTGTTCACCGTTCTGAGTCCATTTCGTTTGACGTGGAATATTATATGCAACTTCAAAACGAATTGATCATGACAACTGCAAATTTACCAGAATCTGGTACATACATGTACAAACAAACTTACTAAATTTCAAAAGTTTACGTCAAGTAACTTGGCTATAAAAAAGTTATGAAGATTGCCTTGAAACTGGTAAAAATAAAAGGGGACCTCTTTAATATTCCGAGCTTATTCCGCCTGATATGGAGTATTGGACATAACTTTGAAAGAAACAGACCATGACATTTACAAATTTACTAAAATTCGGTGTATACATGTACAAATAAATCTACCAAATTTCAAAATTTCGTGTCGATTACGTTGGCTGCAAAAAAAATTGTGAAGCCTGCCCCTAAAACTAGTGAAAATACAACCATTTTTAAAGAGTATCGTACCCAACCTTAGAAGTATATCAACAGTCCGAAATCAATAGTTGTGGTAGTACGAGTGCCTCCGTGATTCGCTGTACGACCCCTTTTACGGATGGAGTTCGACAGCGAGGGAAATCCCCGCGAAGGATTCGCGAGATCCTACAATCTTGACAAGGACGAAGCGTAGCAATCTAAACGCGGGTCGGGGTTGTGCACGCTCACCGATTCAAGGTTGTCTAACTCGATCGGCCGTGGCGAGTGACACCGTAGAAATTTCAATCGTCGCCCGTTTAAATCGGGAATGAAAGTCGTCTACACGGTCGAGGGCCGACCAGTTTTCTGGTAACCCAACAGCGTTGCGTCCAGGCTGGATCGAAGCCGATCTAAAACCGAAATCGAGCGGAATAATTGAAGTGTGACAAAGTCGTGGCTGGGCGCTCGAAGTCGATCGAACGTGTATGCACGGTACACGACGAATCGACTCTCGTAATCACGATTTCGTGTCAACGACTGTTCGAGCAACGACTTTTCATGTGACATAACCAATATTCGGCTTGCGCGCTATGAACGCTGGAAATGTCAGTATCGGGGTTTGAGTTGTGCAATACATGCATGGATTTAGCTCGATCGTCACTGTGAAAGGAGTTTGGAAATTCCTTTGCTAACGATGCATCATCCAAATATTAGCATTATTAATTTTCGTTAGATTTCGAGCCAAGTATTTTAAGAAGTACAGCTGTTCTAGGAGAAAAGCTATTCGATATTTATTTATATACAAAAATTAATATTTCGATAAATTCTAATAGGGATTTGATCATTAACCAATCACTATTAATTATTCTTTGAAAGAAGAATTTTATTTAAATTTTCAAATATACTCCGCAAAGAGAATAAACTATAACTAACTAACTATAAATTTTCAAATCTTCCTTGTTTGTATTATATTGTAACAATTTGCTTGAATATCATTACACATCTTTATGTAACTTTCTATATAATAATGGCTTCAAAAAATGCATTAAATGCGTTGGGGACAGGAATAAAATGATAGAAACAAACGAGAAATAAAATGACGAATATGGTAGTATAACATAAATAATGAATTCAACATAGAAACACATTGGTCAGAATAATTTGGAGATCAGGTTTGCGAATGCAGCCACCAGGATAATATATGTGCGTGTTGAAAATGTCAGTACGTAGAATTTAAATTGCATAATGTGAAATACTTTTTACGTTTTGCATTTCTTTGAAAATACAATATGATAATGGACGCTGCTATTATGCATTATATAATATTAAATTTATGCTACGTGTTGCGCGTGTTAATATTATAATTGAAGTTCTTGTTTCGCCAAAGTGAGATCTCTCGTTCCACAAGAGATCGTTTTCGACGCGCCAATTCACTGTTATTACCGTTCTGTAATTAATCTGTCATTAATTTATTGTTCCAATCCATTGTTACGCAACAATTATTCAGCGGTTTAAACGATATTCTACCAGAGGATAAGTGGAAGTGCAGTATGTATAACAATCCTGAACAGGCAATTGAAGTTACAAAATTATGGTTACATTGTATTCGACAAACAGTGCCTCATTAAAATCTGAAATTTCTCGGACCTTCCAAATACCATCAAATGAAACGCTTTTTAAAACGTGGCACTATTATAAAATTGATTATCTCTATAGATTTGAAATTAATTTTATCTTTCTGTATTTCTAAAAAACAACCAAGACTATTATTGTTTATAAAAATAATAAAAATTGAGAAAATGTTTGATGTTTTATGTTAATTACATTAAATGGAAAGAAATGTTTGAGTTACCAAAACATTGTTTGAATTTTTTTAGAATTAACTTATACAAATAAAGGAAAATAATAAAGAATTTAGTAAAGACAGAATATCATTTATTAATTAATTTCAACTGTAATAATCGTAAACTTGCAGATGGCTCACATCCAAAAATTAGAACGCCATTAAATTCCACATGCTATTGCACTCTAGATTAATCTGCTTTTAATTATAATTTCACTATTACACCACTTTATTTATCCATGTAGCAGATTCATTTACTATAACGCGTGGCTGGTTGCATAATCCAAAGATTAATCGCCCAACTACGCAAGAAGCGCTGATCTTCTTTCCTCCGTGAGAAACGTTTCGAAGTAAACGTAAACAGCTGCTAGTTTTCGTAGAATAATGCAACTACTTTCAACGTGTCTTCTAAATTAAATGGCAATTTTCCCGAGGCTCGAAATTTCGAAGTAATTACGTCGACCTTATGCTGCCTGACGTTTCGACGGGACACGGAAGAAGGGCCACGTTTTCGGAAATTGGGGTCAATCGATTCCGTAATTAAAATTATTGACGTTCCGTGTCACGGAGCGTAACCGTCAGCCGACGCGAAAATATCGATATTCAATCTAATAATCGACCTATTAACGAGCCAAACCTCGTTCCTTGTTGTCGTCGATCTAGTTTCATAATCATGATCGCCGATGACGGTTATCCATCCATTCAAATAAAAGACAAGAGAGCAATCTCACGTTCTTTTTCTCTGCTTCAGTATTTTTTGCTCTTCTTTTTTTTAATATGGATTTATTTTATGCCACATCTACTGCTTGGTAATTACTAATTAGGGTTTAGGGTTAGGGTTATTAGGGTTTCTGTTTAATTAGCGGTACTATATACTATTGTAGAGTTTAGTTTCGTTAAGGTAATTGATGGTATTTTCATGTTTCTAGGTTTAAGCTGTACTTCCCTCTTTGTAGCTTTGTTTTTTTTTAAATACATATTACGACATATATATCCAATTTTTAAATTTTAAATTGAAGTTCATATAATCACAATTACAAAACTTTCAAAATTAAACTTAGTAAAGAACCACTTTCAAAAATGTAAAAGATAATGTAATGTCCACCATATCTATGCTGATACAGGTATCCTATATTTAAAAAATGGAATCGTAAAATCTCTTTTGGTACAGCATTTATTAAATCAGACGTGTTCTAGTACTCGAAACGTTCGAGTGCATTAGAACTTGGGTAGTTGCTGGAAAACGGGACTGGGAATACCTGTATCTCGAAAGCAGCGAGATTCGTGGAAATATCGAGGCGGCTAATCCAATAAGGAGCCCCACTTACACAATATGTCCCCGTTATATTACGCCAGGAGTTGGAGGAGATGTTTCCCAGGTTAGGGGAATGTAGTAACACGTGTAAAGGGAATGTTGACAAGTGTCGAGTAATTTTTGCTTAGAAGCAGGCCTTCGAAGGCTAATTAAATCGTTTGACCCAGTAAAGTTCGCAGTTGCTTTCGGATCAATTTCTGACAAAGGTGATACGATATACAGGGTGGCCCACATAACTCTTTACAAACGGTATTTTGGGGGCTATTTCGTCGATTTAACGATCGGGGTCTCGAATTGTGTGTAAATCTGAAGTGCCATCAAACTGGAGTGAAAGCTTAATGGAAGTGTTTAATGGAAATCTCTGTGAAAAATTATATTCTTGAATTCTCTGGACGAAAACAATTTAATTTTATGCGAAATTAAATTACTTATAAACGAAGCACTTGTGAAATTAAAATTGGTATATTCTAGTCTGTGATTTGTACAATTTATTAAATGTTTGAAATATCAACTAAGAAATTGTATTGACGATATGTATGCAATTTGATACGCCAAATTTGATTGGAAATATGGAAAATCAAAATGAATTTTTAATGATACCAATGGCATACGAAACCAAGTGAACATCGATATTATTAGTAACGTATCAAATATGAAAAACAATATTAAATCGACCTAAACCAAAGTAAACAGATGTAACTGCAATAAATGCAAAATTGAATCAGAAAAAATAATCACATAAAATTCTACATATTTACAATAGTTCCTGTCGTGGAAACTTAGTTTCTTACTTTCAATACACTTACACCGGTATTAAAAATGAATATTATACGAATTACACAAGTATCAGCATCAAAAATTGAAATATCCAACAACAACTACATATAATAGACTCTTGACACGTTGCCGAGATAAGCTGAACTAAAAATGTACAATATTATCCATCAGTTCTACTCGTTAATGAAATTCCTTCATTACTGTCGATCAGTAACCATAAGTGAGTCGACCTTTGGCGTACAGCTGAGGGATTTGAGTGCGCGAGGAATTTGAAAGTTTAGCAACATTGCACTGCAACTGCTCAAAGTTTACTTGTGAGCGTTAGGTCAAAGTTCACTTTCAACTTGTGCGGATGAATAGCGAACGAGCCCAATAATTATTTCGTGCAAGGTAACACCCAACGGCTCAGCATGAGAAGTTAATGAAACATGAGTTATAACCATCCTCCCTGGATCGCATCTCCTCGCTAGTTCAAAGTTGCAACATCGTCAAATGTCAATGTCGTTTTTACTGCTATGTAGATGCTTGATTATTATTAATTGGCTAGATCGTTGGATCGTAATGTCGAAGTCGTCGCGATTATCTCAAACGTGTGATCTACGGGCTTCTAATAATGTAAGTGAGTAATATAATCAACGAAATCATTAATCGTGTGGAGATTAAGTTATTTCATTTTATATGGGCAGGTATAGAAGGCTCTTGTTGAAGTCTGTTTGATAATGAACTTACTGATTTTACTAATCAGTCCATATACAGTGGGTGTAGAATGTATTCTTACATCCATCAATTTTCCAAAAAACTTTTGTGTGAAATTGTAGTTTATTAACTGCTTTTTTTTTATAATCAATGATATTCTACATATTCTCGGAAATCTCTAGAATATAATTCAAACAACAATTACTAGTTTATATAATTTGCGAAATTAACAAGAAAATACGAAAAATTGGTAGAAATATAGAAGGAATAAGTATTCGCACGGTTTTTATGACGAACAATTTACAGTAGAATTTGTAACATAAGCACATCAGTTTATTGCTTCGTGGGAATTAGAAAACATTAAATTTCCAGTAAAAAAGACTTAAAAAATGCTGTAATAAAGGAATGAAAGAAGATCTCATCCCGAATAACATCGACATTTATGATAATTAATTTAATGCTTAGAAGAGTTGCAGTAATTATAAAATCAAAAGGAAATCCCACGAAGTATTAATTATTTATAAATTAATGTAAATTTCGTTTTTTTTTTAAATGAAGTTTTAAATATTTCTTACTTGTACGAATACTTATTGCTTCTGTATTTCTATCGATTTATTGTTTTTTCTTGTTGATTTCTCACTTATACAAAATACCTAATCTTTTTGTACTGTATCTATTCTAGACATTTCCAAGAATATGTAGAATATCATTGTTTATAAAAAAAAAGTTAATAAATTACAATTCACATAGTTTTTTTGGAAATTGATCGGTGTACGAATACTTTCTACACCCACTGTAATAGAGTATTGACGAATTATTTATCTCATAATAACGTCAATGAAGTTATTTCATAATAATTGATACGGATCCTGAAATCCTGTTTAGTAAAATGTTATTGTTTGATGACAAAGAAACATTCCTTTTAGTCCTCAGGGGCTGTAGCATGCGCATACGCAGCCACAGTACGGGTTTAGCGATCCTGAGGTACCTGAGCTGTAGGGGGGCCAGTGGGCCCCAACAGATATACAAATGAATGTAAGAGATACTGTAAACAGTATTAAAACTGTGGAGCAACGATTGTTATAAGAATGTTAAAATTCAATATAAGACTGATATATAGTTAGTGTATACATTGTACTAATACAATAACGCACTTGTAAATAAAGCAAAGCATTCATGTTAGAATACTTTAGAAACTGCAACTATATTATTCAGTATATCAACCCTTGCCATAAGTCCTCGTTCGGAAGCTTCAGTTAGATTAATAACTTAAAAAAGAATTTTAGAAAGTGACGTGTGAATCTAAAATGGAACATGAAATTGAAATTTTTTTGCAATTAGGTTAACTACTTCTAAAAAAAATTTACAGAGAAATAGTTTAATGGTAAACATATCAGCAGAGTGTATCTAGAAAACAAACTGATAACATAATGACAAACTAATGTTCAAGTTTATGCTGAGAAGTGAGATTTAGACTCTGAATAGCAATAAAATGGGCAAATCTGTAAATTCTAAGAGGAAAAACTCGAGATAGGTATGAATACAAACTGCTAAAGCGTGGATATGCTTATAGAACTCATATAGATCATGGTCTACCAACTATTTAGTACGGCGCTAGTCACGAAGCCACTTTCTCTAGAGAGGACCGGCCTTGGCAGAGCAAACTGGGTACACCTCGAGATACATTTCTCCCGATTTAACATACCTGGTGGTCGTAGCCGTTCGGTTACGGTAAAACCTGTCGTCTTACGTAAATGTACACTTTGTGGCTGACAATGCCGCTTTCACGATCGATTGGAAATTCCGATAACTCTGGCAAAAACCAATCACGAATTTCGGATGTTTGTCACAGGGCCAACTGACGTCCTATGCTAATTAAACGACGCATAATCAATTAGAACATACGGAACGTTCACTTGTAGCTTCTAGCTCGCTTCCATGTTAATCAATATCATTTCTGCTGTTGATTTATAGTTCTACTCGAATAGCAATTTCCTTGGTAATGAAACAGTGAAAGTGCAAACAGAGCGAGATATTGCAATAAATTACAATGAAATGATATACGAGTCCAAATAGAATTGAAAAAATACTTATGATGTATTCTAATTTGGGAATTTCATAAATTAGTGTAACCTAGTATTAATTTTTTATTTCATATGCAGGAGCATTCTACTCGTTTTAGAAATACTTTTTATATTCATATACGTCATAAATGTATAGAATCTATTGTCTGCTTTTTAGATTTTGTCTTGGAGATTATTTCATTCCACAATCATTCTTGTGAAGTACAAGGCCCTTCTATTCTACGTAATCTATTGCTTTGTTGTCTCAATAAATTGAGATCGAATTTGAAAATGATTTTTCTTTGAGAAAGGCTAAACATTCCGTACCTTTCACACCTTGTTCCACTATGCAGTAGTGCTCTATATTATTCCTTTATGTGGTCCCAACAAATATGGAATTCCAAAGCCTCTCTCAAACAAAAAATATTTTTAAATTCAATCTCAATTCATCGAGACAACAAAATAACAAATTACAAGTAACACAAGAAACGCGTCTAATCCAGAACAATAATAGTTAAACACATTTCCTGTTTTGTGTAATATCACTTCAGTTATTGATTCACAGCTTTACACGAATAACATCTTCCTCAGTAATCGATGATTGCTCGGTGATTTTATGTCTCCGCGCGGACTGTTTTCTATCGAAATAAAACGATTCAAAGCGTAAGAGTGATTGGTTCTCCCATTAATCTTCGTGGAAAGTGGATAGGTCAGGGACCTTCATGATGAATTAGGTCGAAAGTACTTCGTTCCAAGCGAAGGATAACGAGTACGTTCCTTCGTATGAAGTTCTAGTTTTGAAAATGGCGATTTGAAGTGGCGACAAAGTTGGATAACGTTCGCTTGGTTAAACTTACCGGAAGTCGTCCTAAATTTCGCGAAGTTGTTTGAGCGTTTAGGGAGTTCGGAACTCTCGACGATAGGAGAAGTTATCATTAGTGCCATTAAACAGGTGGGCAAACCTCGATATATGACTATTAAAGGAACGAAAAGTATATAGAAAGCAGTGAGACGAGTGCATAAAATTAATGGGCATTGATAGATAAGTTGCGACGTGCTGCGATACGCCAGGAATTTTTTTATGATTACGGATTCAACGATGAAACATGTTTTTAACGACTTATAAAATCAACAGTGTTGAGTTTCCCTTTGAACGGGTTTTCCCATAAAGCCACGAAGCCTTCCACCAACAATCCTGTATTTTGTCAAAACAAATATACACACAATGGTAGTTTGACGACTAGCTACGCCGGAGGTGTTGTCGACAGAGAGGGAGTACAACGTTGGCCAACAAACGGAGTAAACAAATTAAAACTAAAGTTGCCCCATGCACAGACATTGTCCAACCTGCGCAATCGAGTTTAAGTGATGGTAGTATTTAAAGTATTTTTAATATTTTGCGAGCTTCTAGACTTCGTGGATAATTCAACGAAATTTTCCATTCTTGAAAACCATTTAAAATAATAAATGTGAAAAATAGGGATTATTTTTATTAACTACAACGATTGTTCAATCTCCTTTGAATCGAAATTTCAATTTTCTAGTTCAAATATTTAAGGGTACTAAATGTTTTATTTCATGCAAAAATGATGAATTTTGCTCTGGATGCATTTTATATAATTGAAAATATTTAATTCACAGTATTGTATTGTGAAAGAATGATATACTTGCAAAATTGTATTCCTGCTGGTGGAAATACAACTGTGACAGTGATTCTAAAACTCCCTGTTACTTAATTTCTACTATTCGTATCTTGATTAAAAAGAAAAGAACACATAATATTGTAGTAATTATGTAGCAAATATCTCTGCAATAACTCTTCCTTTTTCTTCAAGCAAGTCATTCAAAATAATCCTTTTCCCTTTATACTTTTTACTTATATTGAAAAGCAGGAATTTCTATAGAATATTATAAAGACTTAAAATAATCCCTTTATATTTACTTTCCACTTATATTGAAAAGAAGAAATTTCTATAAAATATCGCAACGTTCCCGAGGACACATCATTTCTTCACCATATCACAATCAAACAATCTGAAACCCTGTACAGAACCATAATCAGCCTCGCATCCCATAATTACCTTTTTGCACCAAGCAACCACGTCATTTAAATTCCTATATTTTCAAGGATGACTGAGTCGTTCCCAGAAAGCATGATCGATCGACCACAGTGAACTCAGTCGAGGACAAATCAAGTTTTTCCACTTCCCCTAAATTGGTCGCGTCACTCGAATTTCGCGGAAGGGAGACGGAACGCTCTTTAATCGAACCGGAAGGAACTTTCGCAGAAGGCCAACGCGAACGGTTAATTAAAGGGCCTTGAAGCAGCGAAGCAAACTCGAAACTCCATTCCGGCGAGCATAATTCCCGTCTTTCCAGCGGTGACTCGCGCGAGAAAGCGCGAGCTGATCCTCGAAGCAGAAGGAGGCTCGATCGCGCTCAGCTGCGTCGGGGAGTCGGAAACGATCGCGCAATAATGCCTCGTTTTGTCTGCAGGTGCTTATCAACGTCGCGCAGATCCACGGGTTCGAAGTCACCTGAAAGCACTCGCGGCGCATTGCCTCGACGAGTAGTATAATAACTCGGTCGGGATACACCGATGCGATCGCGAATGGTGCGCGTCGCAAACCCCTCGGCCGTTTGGGAGGGTTTGATAGCACTCGAGAAAATATATTCTTAACCCCTTCGTGCTCGTAATGTAGCTCTATTAGCTGTGCGTCTAATTATTAAGAACTGTTCTTCGAGATTGTAATTAATTAAAAATGTACGGTGTGTTGAATCAATTTAACTTTATGGGAGATGAAATGATGAATTTATCGAGCATTCTTTTTTCAATATTGTTAAGAATTCTCCTTCCGTTTTAGCAATGTAATATTCTATACTTATACTGTCTGAGCTTCCCAGAGGAAAGAAGATTCGCAACAACAGCGTAAATTGAGATGTTCTATTACTAAAACAGAACAAGACCTGAACGTCTCGTAAATAGAATTAGAAACATAATTTACTGGTTAAATACGACAAAGATTATGAATTATTTTCTACAAACAATTAAATTAGATTATAGCTTAATATTCATGCACCATGAACAACCCCTATTCAGTTTAATTATTCAATATACTGGTAAAACTGTCGCGATTAAATCCGAATTTAATAATATATATAAACTTCATGGAAATCGAGGTTTCGTGCTAAATGAATATCGAAGGCTCGTCAAAATTAATTACCGGTTTCATCAAATTTTGTTAAACGGCTAGCAGACCCGTTTTAAGGTTAAATTATTAGCTTTTGGTTTATTGTGTTATTTTCAAACAAATATCGCGTCGCTGGCAAACGAGGTTTATTTCGCTATGTAATCAGTTTCGCGAACTCCGCGGGAGCGAGACAGAGAGCATGATATCTCTCCTCTTTCTCACTCTGTTTCCGCTGGTTTTCCTTGATGGCTGCACGAGCAAGGTTTCCACCGTCTGGTTGTTTTTCCCGGTGAGCAGGAGAGAAGAAGTTGGATGGCTATCGTGACAGGTTTCCGCGGTGAAAGCGACTATTTTGTGCATTTTTGAAGAAGACAAGGCCGCTTGGAGTTCGTTTTTGATTACAGGTAATTACTCCCGCGACCAGAAACGCGCAAACGCGGAGTAGAAGATTTTCGTTTAGGCGTGCTACGAAGAAGATCGATTTGTCTTCTCTTTGGTACTTCGTTATTACTGAAATGGTGCGAGAGCATCGATCTTTGTCTCAAGATGAAAAAGGTTTCGCGTTTCGATCAATTTTAAATGTTGTTCAACGTTGGTAGACTTGTGGTCTGTTTTTCGCGATAAGTGGACTACGGATTTTATGCATTTATGACACAAACTAATATAATAATCATACTAAACATAGCCAGAGGTATGTGCATATATGCAAAACGAAATATTGTAACAACATTATTATAATAATTGTAGAATATTTTCAACGTATATTACTTATATTTTATGTATGTTTTCTATATCATTGTATGTCATATATACATAAAATCTGCAGTTTACTAATAAGTAAACATAAAACTACCTAACGAAAAATATATTTTTGGTTGCTACACATGGATTTACAGCATTTATATAATTATCGAATGTTGTAAGTGTAGATCTGCTCGATTTCTAATTAAGAAAGCCAACATGCACCTTACAGAAACTCTATTTTTGTTTCTAAAATATATTTACAGACTTAATTCATTTATAACGAAAGCCATTATGAAAGTCATGTGCAAAGTGCATTCAGAATGTGGATAAAATAAAATATTATCGCCATCGAATTAATTCACGAAGCACAATCTCCATACGCTTTGCATATATTGTCCACATTAGCAAGCACAATAAATTCGTAAAATACCGAGTCCACTTGTCACAGTGGCAACGACGATTACAATGGGTGTAAAATGCTGAAGCGGAAACAGGTAGCGGAAGTTTGGATATATTCGAGATCAGGAGCGCAGAGAATACACATAGGAGCTTGCTCTAAACAAATCCAGTGTTACGTTGCGCAACCGAATTACCATAGTTTGGTCGCACTTCCGCGAGAGAAAACGCGAAAGTGGCACCGGCCGCCAAAGGAAAAGTTTCGAGTTGCATTCGTCGAAGATATGAAAATACTTCTATGCGGATACCATGCAAGCAGTAAACGATGAAATCCGCGAAACGGAAGAATAACTATAGCAACGCGCGGGTGTATCGATCGGTAAGATTTCGAAATGAAATTCCCAAATGATTTGGAAGTAGCTACGTGCTGTTTCTTCACACTTTACAGGGAATTGAACACGATGAACTTTTGCGGGGAGATTTCTTTATTTTCTGCCAAGTTTTCTGTTTAAGCAAGACTCAAAGGTTCGGCGCGAGACTTTGCATAATCATCGTTAAAAGACTAAGTATGTTAAAAACCGGGAAGTTCCGAAGGGAGGTAATCTAAATTTTCGCTAAATTTAATCTTTACCCTCGACGAAAATTCTCGTTAAATGGAGTGTGCAGTTTTCCTCGCGTAAGTACATGAAGGAAAACTTTTGCAACCGGTGTACAAGCCGAGACTATAACCCGATTAGTGTAAGATTGATGGCAGTTGAAATAAATGCAGATTCATGTGTAGATGTTGCGAGTGCTAAAGTTTAAGAAATTATGATTAAGGTTCGAGTTAAAAAAGGTCGATTGGTTTAATGAATGGGTGACCATTTTTCTGGAGAAATTCCAGAAGATTTTTACGTTTTTATTTTCATTACAGTTTGAGTTAAATTGGGGAATTTAATTAGCAGCTTTAGGTATATGTTTTAATTAATTAATATTATTGAACTCTTGGTTTATTATAATTTCGTTTTCTCATGTTTCAGTTTATAATTAATTAATTTCGCTTATTAATTAATCTATTCTTTCACAATCGTTCCTTTCGTCACTGTAACTCTTGTTTCATTTTCCACATAACTCTTATTCGTAATAACTATTTCAGTCGATTAAATTTTCTATTTAATCTGACTTAAATGAAGAAGCTCAATTACAAATTGAACACACATGTTTCAAGCATTCAAAAATTATTATATCTGTATGTAGTGCTTAATTGTAAACCACTGAGATAGAAAGGATCAAATTTTCCAAATCACCAATCGTATATAACTAATTCGTATATTCTGTATTCTGGCGTAAAAAACACACAGATGGCTATGAAATTTCACGAGAAAAATCGGAAGAATCGAAGGGATAATTCTCTCCAAACCAGCGTTATATTGAATTAGCTGGCGTCAAAAGGAACACGTGCACGTGGAGAAACAGTAGATAACCGTAGATTTGTTTGAGGGGACCCATATCGATTCAGCGGTTTCGCACAAAAGTATCGTGATCTGCACAAACACAGAGAAAAATCTGTTCCACGGTTCGCTATTATAAAGCCTTGTTAGATTGGGTATTTGTTTCATTTCACAATTATTTTTCCGTAATAGATATTTCCCTTATGGCATGTAAATGTTTGTAAAATGAGATTGAATTTAAAAATCCTTTCTCTTTGTTTCTTTCTTCGAGAGAAGCCTCCAAATTTCAATATTTTCTTGAACTCCATGAAAGTACAATATATCAAGTGACGCCATTCGTACACTATTTATTATAAACTATACTCTGCCTTGTCATTAATAATATTATTCTCTATCATACGAAACAACCTTCTATAATATTTATTTGCAATTTCTATACATTCCGAATGTCACTGAAACTATTTTTAAAAAATTACATCTACTTTGTATACTTATTGTTTCATTTCTATTCGTGTGACTGATCGACGAAATGCCTTATGACGTCAAATCAAAAGAAAATTCAACAAATTCACAACAGGAAAATTCAATTAAAGTAATTACGATTTACGCGAGTCTCGAACTGTTTCTCAGTTCGCAACGCACAGCGATCCTTCTTAGAAACCTTCATTATCGTTTGAGTATTCGCTAATTGGTTCGCAGTGTAATCTCCCTCTGAGTTGTTCCGCCAGATATGAAGTAGCCTGTTCAGAGAAGAGTTCTGGCGACGATTGAAGAGGGTCGTCCCTATAAGAGAATGCTAATGCGCTTCTAGAGGCCACCCTGTTTTAGGTCGGATTATCGTGCGAAAGTGTGCAGAGCGTCCGTTCCCTTCCCGCGGCTGCAACGCCTTCGACAAAGTCTGCATAACACCGTCGAATTATGTTACTCTCGTGGAGGTACACGGCTGACTCTCGCAAGAAGTGTAATTAAGAGCAGATCTGGGCTCTCGTATTCTCCGTTTTGCCGTCTGCCGTTTGTAAAATCGGTGTCAGCTGCGAAACGTGAACACCGGTCGCTATAAATCGCTACCGTCAGACCTCAGATTGCCGATAGAGAAAATCGAACGTCCCTCGAGACAGAACGAGGCGAACCAACGACTCTTGTCGTTTCGACAAGACTTTCGATCCCGTTTCAACCTCCGATGCCTCGATCCTCCTTCGATTTCAGTTTCTCATTTGCTTGCTTTCGTCCACCGTTTGCTCGATTCAATTTCAAAAATAAAAAGATGTCTGAAATCTTATTTTATTGGTATATTTGTTTGCATGCTTTTTAAAACATTTATTGAATTCAGTTTGGAACGTAAGAAGCTGAATTAAATTTTATTTTCTTCTTTTACCTTCATGTGTCTCATAATTGCACGTAGAGAGCATTTGCCTCAACGATTATTGAATTCAATTTGGATCGTAAGAAATTTAATTAAATCATAATTGTACGTGGAGTGTACCGGGGTGAGTTTCAATGAAGATCTTCTTCTCATAGAAGATTCCAAATTGCAGGCGTTTATTAAAAATAAACCGTTTTGTACTTAATAAACGCGCGCAGTTTGCACTCGCCTTGCAAGAAATTTAATTAAAAGTGCACGATTTTAATCGCACGAGTTCTATGTGGTTTGTTTGTCTAAATGCGTAGAATGCGAATGTATGAACTGTGCTCTTGTTGTAAGCATTTTGAGATTTCTTCTTCGTGATTCGAAATGAACAAGTGCACTATGGACATGTTTTTAAGTCTTATATTTCCTTTTATATATTTACTTTCCCAGAAGTAAATTTTATTCGTCAGTTTCAATATATACTGTACTTCAAAGCTGTCTTCATTATTCCATCCACCCTTGACATTGTCTTAAACATTGCAACATGAATCTGATTATTAGATATATACAGAAATGAACATGTCTTCATTATCCAAACCACCCCTAACACACATATATCCATCCACCCTTGAAATTGTTTTAAATATTGCAACATGAACCTAACCACTAAAATTAACGCAAATATTAAGGGGTTAGTCGCAGTCAAGAAAATGGAAGCGGACAGTTTCTTGTGTGTTTTTTTTAAAGTATTAAATAATAATTTTTATTAATAAAATGTAAATATATTACAAAGTATGTCTTAAAGAATTGTAAAAGAATTTTTGTTTTAAAAAAAGGTTAATTCATTTTGTCATAACAAGCGATCGTGTGGGTGGGCACTTGGTTTGCAGTGAGCAAGATTTGTTCAAATTGGTGCACCTGGAAACAAAACCAAAGGTAGATTTAGAAAACATATTAGACTAACGGGTCCCTGATCGAAGGATTTATTATTTTCTTGTATACTTTTTTTTTTATCCTGTATTGAATCGCTTAATTTTAGTGAAAAAATTGAAAATCAATTTCAAATGTATGCCATCTTGTTTTAAATTAATTTTTTCCAAAATCCTTCGTTCAGGGACCCGCTAGACTAATCTGTTTTCGAAATCTACCTTTGTTTTTGTTTTCAGGTAAACTAGTGTAGAGAAGTCTTGCTCACCGCAAACCTATGTTTTTAAATCATCGTCTACGTCATCGGGCGTTATGACGATATAAATTAAACGTTTCTTAAAACAAAAAATGCTTTTTAGTTCTTTAAAACGTGCTTTATAATATACTTAATTGTTACTTATGCAAATTATTATTTAATAACTAAACAAAAATCACAAAGAAATGTCGTGTTTCCTCTTCTTTACTGCGACTAACCCCTTAAACAAAGAAATCCGCCCACTATAGAATAAAATACGATGACAATATCGACAAAAGATTGCCATAGGTCAACGTCACTTTGAACTTTCGAATTTCTCCAGAGATAACAAGTTGCCCTTAAAATCACCTGGCTAGGTAATTCTTGGACTCTTCAGCTACGAATACCGTGCAAATAAGACATCGTCGACTAATTCGCGTTTCGTGTAACGTTACACCACAGGGAGAAGTATCTCACTCCTTGGTTTCGAACACTCATGCGGCAACGTGTCGTTTCTAGCGCGTTGCTGGCGTACATCCCTCCCCAACATTATGTTTCAGATAATATGGACTGTTGTAATTTTAATAAGAGCTGCCCGCCGCGAGTCGCGCTAGTTCCCTGCAGCCTTTGTTTCAGGCCGCGCTAATTTCGACCGGGCAAAACTGTGTAACCCTAATTAAACCGGCGTTTAAATTTCGCGATTGCGGCCAAAAGCAGCACTCGGCGTTGCTCTCACGCCCCGTTCATTTACCTATACACAATGCATCGTCGCCAGCGAACGGGGTTAATTAGCGTTTACAGTAACGAACGAAACTTCAATTTCGCGAAATCGTATAAACTGATTAAAAGTTCGAAATAGCTTCAGCCGTGAGTCGCAAGGGTCACCTCTGACGTCCGGATGCACGCTGTTGGCCAGCGATGAGTAATCGAATTATTATCCACTTCCGCTAGAAGACTCGGATCTAACTGGTTTAACTATAATCTGCCCAAAATCGCGTACAAGATTATTTTCGAGGTATACGATCTAAAACAAAAGTAAAACTCAAGTTGCATGGAAGAATAGCATCGACCCTTGACTCGTGTGTTTTGACTTGTATATATTTTTTTGCTTACTGAACATTTAGCGTTAGTTCATAACAGTGAATGTGTAGTTTTTATAAAATATCATAGCTATTCAAAAGGTGGGGCAGTGTTTAACCCGCCTAATTTCAAAGAGTTAAGTTAAATAATTGTAAATGTAGTTTAAGCAATAGAAATTAAAATTTGTTCTTTATCAAAGTAGCTAATTTCATTTATTTAATACAATTTTTTATGAGAATCAATCTAATAATTGTTCTACTCTAATATTACTCTACATTAGTAGATCATTATTCTTATAAACAATGGTATTTTCAAAAGAGTATATTGAAGGAGCTAACTGTTAAATGGCCAGTGCGTATAAAATCTACAATCATAGAAGGTATTTCCATTTCATTTCCTCTCGCTAACTGAAAAATCTCTTTTTTAATCGAACAGAACACAAACTAGTAAATTTAATTCCGGGTTATGTAGACTCGAGGAGAACAACAGAATTAATAACGAAAGCCTACACGCAATTTAAACTCTCGGTACCGGTGATCAGAGTACGATTGTACTCTGTATGTCCAGGCGAACATTCCACGGTGCCTTGTTCTGATAAATTGTCTCCGGAGGTGGTTTCCGTGTAACGCGTTGTTCGAGGACCCGAATCTCCGTGGTTCGCGGGCAAACATTGCACGCTTTCATCAGGAAGTTCGCGAACAAGAACGCCAAACCCGAGATTTCTATCCCAATATTGCACGCAGAGGGGCTAGCGAGCAACTCGACGACAAACGGATTTCACTTTGCAAACGTGGCTCCTCCCTTTCTCTTTTTCCTCCGCTGTTCCTGACATTCTGCTAACTTGTAAGTACATTGGGCACCTTCAGCCTTACACATATACTTTGAGTACGCTGGAAACTTTCCTTAAACTTCCGCTAAGTATTTTAGGAACTTTTTCCAATATTGAACTTCCACTATGCATTATGAAATCTTGCTTTAATATTGGCCTCTACAGGGACCGAGGAACGCGGTTGGCTTGTATTTTGTCATGAAACACACCTAAACGAACCAATTTTTAGATTATAGGAACAGATTAATATACTTCCACATAATATTTTGTAAACATTCGTACTCCTCGGTGTTTATTAAAGGAGTTTGTCTAATTCAAATAATAAGTTCGATGTTTCCAAATAAATTGTCCATTATGTATATACAAGTGTAAACTTTATCTGTGTACATATTTATAATGAAACATTTATTCGAAAACATCAAACCTATTATTTAATTTAGACAAACTTCTTTAATAGTCATAGAGGCTACGAATATTTACGAGACTAACTGTATTTTTTATTTTTTACGTAATAATTCCTTCTGACGTTTTACGTCGTTCTAGAGCTTGACCTTGCTGGGCGGGTCAGTCATTTATACTAGACATAGTGTTGTCAATTTTAAGGACAGATACTGAAGAATTGAAAGAATACTATAATAGAAAAATTGAGGATATTTTTTTAAGCTCGTACAGTAGTACCTCGATAACTGATGAAATTTTTGTCTCGATATACGAATGGAAGCCACTCTTACTAGAACCTTTTAAATATTAAGAGAATTCTGGGACGTTAATATATTAAAAAATTAACATTTTCCATGTAATAACAGTACTGGGCCTCAACAGAAAAGCTTGAATAGCCTCCAATTAATTCATGGATTATTATTGTTATAGATAAGGCAAGACAAAGTACTATTGTTCTTTGTAACAAGGTAATTCTGAAATTAATTATTATCAGTGCTGAAGAATTTATTTACTTTCCTTCTTGTGTAATTTAAGGCTCTTACTTGAACAAAAATCGAAACACACGTGTACTTGTATACGATGACATATAAATTCATGTTTTTTTCGCAAATTCTTCCATCACTTGGTACGATCCATTTAGACATTTTGAGTTCGCGGTCGAAGTCAGACGCGACGGAAGTTATTCGTGACTCCACCCAGTATCGGAAAGATGACCGACACGATTTAGTTCGGGAAAGTTCACTGCCACGACGAGGGGTGAAACTGAATTCAAAGGAAACAGAAACGATTGTTCGAATGATGACTAGCAGTTCTCGGAGGTAGAGGTTTCGCGGTCATTGGCGAATGAGAATACAATGACGCTTTCGAGATCGCGCGCGTCGGTTGCCGTGGAATTTAAATTACGTTTATGGCTGAGTTCATTCGAATTGAATAATGTTTCGATTACTCATTGCTGGCTGACAGTGTGCACCTCGACGAAGTGGTCCTCTCGACTCTCGGTCGAAGCTATTCCCAACTTTTAATCAGTTTCTACCATTTGCAAGATGAACAATTTCCACAACAGCTTTTATACGCTGTAGCTACTTAATATTTGGGTTAATGAAACGTGCACGCGTTATAAAGCAGTTTCAAAATTACAAGTTTGATATTTTGGTTATCGAATGTCTCGATATTAAATTGTTTTGGGATATACCTTAATAGTTTTATATTCAAGATTTATTACTCGAGACTTTCAATATAAAAATAGTGTAAAACAATCTACCTTTTAAAATGTAGAATGTTTTGTGTTTCCAACGATGATTAAAGCTGGAACTTGAAGCTTGTTTTGAAATTTTTTCTTCGTCTATGTAACTCACTCTATGGATTGATTGTTATTAATATTTTATAGTAAACAGTATTAGCAATAATTTCTGAAAACTGCATTTAAAAATTTTGGAAAGTGATAAATGTACAGCGATATTAAAGTGTCAAGGTTTTCAGAAAACGGCATCTACTGTGCCAGAGGTATCTCGTTTATTTTCCATCTGTATTTATGTATTCATATGACTGTTATTTTTTGAAGAATTATGTCTTGCCGCTTTTGTGTGTGTAAGAACACATCACGTTGTTATTATAGAATCATATACGATTATTTTTGTTTACCAACCGAGATTAAGTTGACACAGAAATGTTTTTACAAACAAAGTCAACATGTTTATTTAGCATTATTTTCAGAAACTCCTCGTTTTAAAAACCAGGACGTGCATTACTTTCGTAATGAATCATTCCCATATGAAATTCTAGCGTAAAAAGTAGAATGTTCTCTATAAGAGAAACCACAGTTTTGGTTTGGAAAAGAGAGTTCACGGTTTACAAGCTGTTCGAGATAACGATACGCTTCGTGACCCTGCATATACTTATGTTGTTTGATTTCTAACCGAAATGTCGAGCCGATGTCAGCGAAGTATGACATTCAAGGAGTGCAAACGTGTTTCATACTGGTGGAAAACAGTAGGGTTGCTCTCTAGAACGACGTAAAACGTCAGGAGGAATTATTTAATGCAAACACGTTGTTTCAACACACAGTGCATACGTCCGGCTGAATAGAAATTTCGGAACTCGGTGTTTGTCGAAGCTAGCGAAAATTCATCGGATGGTTTCCAGTTACAGAAGGTTTACCGAGTTAAACTTTAGATAAACATTTGCTGCCCACGGTCAAGCTTCTCGTATGGCTTTGCCACAAACGTTGTAAGTTAATGGGAAGCATATCTTGCTGTCCAATCCCCGCGTGGCAAATTAAATCGAAATACTGGCGAGTTGGGTAAATGTTGCGTTTTGATATGTAATCCAAAATGCAGCAATTTAGTCAGTGTAATTAAACACTGTACGGAACATTTGAAATTTCGTCTATATTTATTTATATATTTCGTGCTGTTATAACATGTATTGTATTATCAAAGACTTATACCGAAATCACGATATTAGCAGAGAATAAATATTTTAGAAACACTCTCAACTAAAGAATTTTTACTTTTCGGGGAAGAGTTATTTTTTACACTTGTTCAAGTATAGGTGACACTTCTTATATTATTTATTTAACCATTCAATTATTTACTTAGCACAAAAAACCAGGAGATCTTTTCAATTTTCTAATGCTCACAATCAGTTTTAGATAAGCTTACAAAGAAAGTAAACTTTTCAACAGATTCATTTATTGTTTTCTGTTATAATTGCTTACAAATATTTACCAAAGATTGATTAGCAAGTTTCATAAAAATGTTATTACATGCCTTCCAGTATTCTTGTATCACTGATGACTTATCACTGATAGTATCGACATGATCAATAAATCAAAGAATAAATTCGTCCTAACAAAACTTACAATGTATTATTTGTTATCAATAACAGGGATTCTGCAGGTATTTATATATTTATGATATTCCCTTCTCGCGCGTTTTTATGTTTTATTTACGCTCAGAATTTAATTTAATTCATTTCGAGCAGTTCGCGCGTCGAACGCGACATTTTTCACACGGTCCTTAATTGGTTCACTGTCTGCCAAAACATTTAAACATTTCGCAATAAGTTGTCGATCCGATTACGTTCCAAACGAGCATGGAACAACAGAAAATGACCATTACTCACCTGAATCGAATACGAATGTGCATCGACGCGCGTCGCGCGACGCGCGTGGATGGACAATTATTAATGCCTGTCAACTGTCGAGGAAACGACGGAACGATATGGTGGGGTCAGCCAGCTGACAGCTGATGAGCGGATATCGGATCTATTTGAAATTTCATCATTGTTTTATGCGATTAGGCCGCATTCGGCGTCCGCGTTTCCTGTGCATGGTCGAAGGTGATTCGACCAATCCATCCAATTCAGTCGATATGTCCCAGGGAAATGGTAAAAATGAAGATTTGATCAAATCCCTAAGGTAGATGATCAATTCACGGGAGATGTTAAAATAACAACTCCGTAAGGTCATTTCCCTAAAGAAAGTAAGTGATTTGATCAAATCTTTTAACAGTTTTAGTGTAAAGGTGAAATAATATTGTTTAGATACTGAAAGTATTTATTTAGTAAATCATGCGTTATTAAAAGTAGAATAGGTAATACAACAATACTCATAGAAACATAAATTATTTATTCGAGACTAATTAGCAAAAGAAATAGGTACTTGGTGATATTTTAAAAGCTGATATTTTAAAAAATAAAAAGAATATTTTTAGGGAATGTAATTAATAAATAATAATTCTACATTGTATTTTGGATTGTTCACAGGAACACTTCTTAAATCCTTGACCCCCACATAAGGATAATTTTCCTGCAATCTCACGCGTGGTTTAATCAAAATGAATTAACGTATTTATTTATTAACTATATTCACTAAAAATGCTTAAAATTTCATTAAAAATATCCTTTTTGTGTTTTAAAATATCAACTTAAGTACCTATTTCTTTTGCTAATTAGTTTCGAATAAATAATTTATGTTTCTACGACTATTGTTGTATTACCTACTCTGCACTTAATAAGGCATGATTTATTAAATTAATACTTTTAATATCTAAACAATATTATCCCATCTTTTCACTAAAACAGTTAAGGGATTCGATCAAATCACTTACTTTCTTTAGGGAAATCACCTCACAGAGTTGTTATTTTAACATCTCCCGGAATTGATCATCTACCTTAGGGATTTGATCAAATCTCTATTTTTATCATTTCCCTGCTACAGATATACCTCCAACGAATCCCACATCCACGAAAATATATTCTTTTTACAGCCATGAGGACCTTAGACTATCTATTCGAAAATGTTTCATTATATACAACACTAAAGTTTTATTATTAAATACTTTATTAGCTGAACGTTGTCCTTTCACCTTGATGTAGTAAAGAATTTTCGTATTAAGACATTAAGATTTCGTTTTTTAATCAAACATAAATGGCTTTTTCATTTGAAATGAAAATGATGTTCGTTAAAATTCATAGTTTTATAAGAAGTGACTTACTGTCGATATTTTATGTGATTTTTTAATTTGTCCTCATCATCATATATTTCTCCATATTTCCAGTTGACATAAATGCACGAACTTCTGTAGCCTAGTTATGAATAAACAAAATCCTGAAGCCACTTTTAATAACCCTTTATAAAATACTGTTTTTATTTATTATAACCATCCTACGATTGCTACGAATTTTTGTATTAACTACGTACGTGTGATTTATTCCATACATTACGGAGTGTGAGTTCGTGAAAATAGTCCAATGCAATTTCGATATTTTTATTTGAATGTTTGAACCCTAAGGGGTCGGTAAAACAATATTTTGACGTGTAACGTGAAACGCTGTTTTCATCTGTATACCTTTATGCATAGAGGGATCGAGTTGCAAAAGGGATAGGATCGTACAGTTTCGCGAAAACAATTGCGGTTACACTGTGCGAGTGCATCGTTCCATACATCGGAAAATATGGTCAGAAGATAGATTGCGTTACGTAATTTCTTTTATTTCCACTTAGCCGTTAAAGGAAAAATCTATACCGCCGACCCAGTTCCCCGAATAATGCCGCGTACCGGGGACGACAATGAAATATGAAATATTAAAATGAAAACGTGCCACATTCTGCTTGTCACTCGCGATGAAGCTCACCGTGGACAGCAACAGCTAACAAGTTACCCAGTCATTCATGCAAAATGCGTTTCGCACGTCAATTTCGCGCCCCATTATGCAGTGTATTAACTTTTCACTAATAAAGAGCGAAATGTCATTTTATAAATACGCAATTTCCGTTGAAACGCCGATGTAGAAGCAATTAGCTCGACACGATAATGGAATGAATAGCACCAGTGTCGCATTAGACGACAGAATCTATTTTCAATGTGTTTGCGCAACAAGCTATTCTAGAGACGTTGTTAACGATTACCGATAAGATATCGATAACTTATTAGTATGCATATAGACGTGCTCGTGGCTTCATTAAAATGTCTGATAATGACTCGAATGAAACATGGTACATGATAAACTGTCAACATCAATCTAGTTGGAGAACATTCATTTTTAAGCGATATACTTATTCGTGAATTGAATTTAACCCTTTCAGACCTGGCGTTCTCAATCGAGGACACCAATACATTACTCATACGTTACCGACATTATCGTGGAGGGCGAATGTCCTTATTTGTTCACACGAAGAAAGACCAGCTTTCCTAGAAAATTACACTATAAGGATCTTTTTTTATTCTATCCATACTAATTTTAGTCAATGTTCACTCTAAAAATTAAATTACATTAGGACGAGAAAAAAATAATTCAGATCTGAAAGGGTTAACGAGCACGTTCAAATATTTGTTGTTCAATCTTGTATTTTTAACTTCCCGATTTATAGGGAAGTTATTGTATTTGCTACTAAAATGAAAAATCGATTTTTTAGCAGATCTCCATCTTTCAAGGTCATTGAAGTAATTTATACCTAATGTTAACAAATTGTTCGCGCGCGCGCGTGTGCGTGCGCGCACGTATGTACGTATGTAAACAAATTTTTCGTTAACGTTTCCTAAAAAAACTAATAGCGAGATCAAAATGATCGATGATGCAATTGATGTGTATCAATCTAACTTAGAGCTGATTAGATTTTTTTCTAATTCGATCCAGTAGTTTTTTAGTTTTTTTAAGAAAACTTAACTCAATAACGTAATCTAGATGAGAGAATATAAATTTATGAGCGAATAACTAAACGGAAATAGATAATATATATATATATATATATATATACATATATTATGATTATTATATTTATGCGTATATAATACATGTATATGTACATACAGGGTGCTCCAAAAGTATGGAAACAGTCAAATATTTCCAAAATGGAACATTTGTGAGGAAAATGGTTTAGAGAAATGTTTTAGGGTTTCAAAAATTCTATTCAACGATCGTGTCCGTTTGACCTTCAAAGGACCGGCCAAAGTCACGTGAAGGTCAACATGATTTTTTTAATGGAACACCCCATTTTTTATCATGCACTGTGAAAGCTGGCTATGAGACCTTTTCAAAACACTAGTTTCAAACATTTTTTTTATTCGCGTTAGATGGCGCTGTAATCGGAAATCGGGAAGTTCCTTGTGTGGCCCGTAAAGGGTCGTACACAAAATAAACATGAATAGAAATAAATATTAATCGAGCGAGCAACGATAACCAGCTAGTTTTTCTATACTTCTTTTCTGAAATGAATAGTCTATAGACACTATAGTCAGCAGTACGTGCGAGGGAATCTAGAGTTTGCTCTCGCTCCTCATAACACGAGACAGATAAACTGCAGTACCCCGGAAGAAACAAACCATCTTCCAATTACGTAGCAGACGTGCAGGTTAAACGACCTTTGAGAGTTCATGCCGGGTCCGCACTTTTCTTCGCAACTTTTCCCTGCTCGAATCTCTGCAAACACAGCCGCATATCTGTTAATTTCCAACCAGCCGCGGGCCAAAGAAAACTTTCGAGCGATGGAGAACGAAATACTGCAAACACATTTGACACACTTTCTTTGGTCGAGCCAGGGGAGCGAAATATTTGCGCACGGGCACGGTTCAAACGGAAAAATGATGAGTCTTTGGTTACCTCGACCCAAGGAATCGCTGCGATGCCATCGATCGGTGATATTGAAATTTCGCGACAGTAAGGTCGTGAACAGACAATCGAAGCACAATAAAAAGCTACTTTTGGGGTTTGTCATGGGCTTCAGACCTGAGATCGATACGTGGGGTTTTTAAAATAATCTAAAGTGCTGTAAAATATTTTATAGTATTCGTAGTATATTATATTATTTTTGTAATTTTAAGGGTTGATATAGAACACCATGTGAGTGAATTGTGCTTTACATAGATTGATTATTATTGGTTAAAAGGGAGGAAACTATGGAATTCTTTACATAGTATGAAATAAATCAAGCAATGGTATATTTTCTTTCTAATATTTCCAAATGATACACTTTGTAGATCTTGCAAGCAATTCTATTATTAATTCGAATATTCTTTAGTTCATCTCCACATATACGTATACAAATATTAAGAAATCCACCAAGAAAAATATAGAAATAATTCGTTGGTTAAAATTCAACATATTTCTTAAAATATCATTAATAACATTTCTTCTTGGACTGATCATTTTTCACCTACGTCAATTTATTAATTCAGACACCAGATCCATGATTTTATATTAAATACCACATTTATCTAAAATATCTCCCAAAACAAATGCTTCTACATCCACACAATAATCTTCCATTTCAACGAGATCTAAACGTCGCCCCTAATTCGCGAGCAGCACTGTACCATAACTCAAAACGCGAATTCCAAACGTCCATCAATATTTTTTGCCTGCGAATCGATAGTGATTTTTCCCCACAGACTAAACACGCGTAATGTATGCGCCAACGAATCCTCTCGGGTGTTTCGGTATCGAACATCTATTTGCTTTCAATATACGTATATCAACAAACGGGACGAGATTAAACAATTTACCAGGAGACGGGGGGGGGGGGGGCAATAAAGTTGGAAGAAAAATCACGGGGTAATAGTTTACGAGGGAACGGTCCGCGAACATTTAATTGGATGAACATCGAATGGTACCAGCGGGAGAAGACAGGGGACGAAGAAGGAGCGGGGGGCGACGTCGAGCAACAAATAAAACTTATCAACAAGTCGTGCAGGAGGGAGTAGAAGGGGGTGCTGCTGTCATTGCATCCGGGCGCAATCTACGGTACACGAGGATTTGATTGGATAGGTCGCTCGATTGCATATTGCATCGGACGAATATCGAAATCCCTTGCGCTCAATTAAAACCACGACAGGGTCTGGTTGGAATATCGAATTCACGGAGTTTAAATCGTCGAGCACAGACAAAGAGGTGGGGGCGAGGAGGGAATGACTGATACTGGAAAAGCACTATGGATCCGTTAATGAAAAAAAAAAAAACAACAACAAAAATGATAGGGTGCAGATCACGCGCGCGTACATATCAATCCGTGTCTCTTGATCCCTGCTTTTTTCTCTCGCTCTCCCCCCGCCCTCCTCCTTCCCTTCCCATCCCCCTAAATTCCTGTCGATCCATTACAACGATCGGATCACGTTTAATTTTCCATCGGATGTTCGTCGATGCAATCGCCCGTTTTCCGAAGGCAAATGCTTGTTGCTGTTAAATATATTGAATCGAAAGCTTGTGATTTACGGATGACGCCATTGGGCTATTTTAGATAACACATGGGGCGAAACAATCCCTCTTGACAATTGTTTTCCATCCACAAATATGAATCGAATGAAAAAGTTTTGCTGATCATTGTGTTCTTGGTAATGATTTAGTTATTATTTTTGAATTTTAGACTTGCTAACATTCCTCAATTTAAACTTGAGTAATCGGGAGTATTGCCTTCATTTTGAACTTAACTTTATTATTGAAGAGACTAATAACCAGATCAGTATTTCAGACATATCCTTAGTATAGTTGTTAACTCGCCCAACCCCAAAAAACAAAGATAACAAAATTAGATTAAAATAGAGTGAAATAAAATTTCGTAACACTTTTAGAATTTTTATTCAACTTGGCAGATTTGAATCAAAGTTGAATCAATACATTCGTAATACACGCCTTGGACGGCGAGCGTTGATTTACGGAAAAACTATTGAAAAAGAATGGAAACGATAAGGAGTCAAGATATTGGTGTACGACCTGCGAAGTGATACTTTGTGTGGTACCGAAAAATATCACATTTAAATAAATTGAAATTTTTTAAATTATTATTTTGTTT
The DNA here is from genome assembly GCF_026283585.1 of Hylaeus volcanicus. Taxonomy (NCBI): domain Eukaryota; kingdom Metazoa; phylum Arthropoda; class Insecta; order Hymenoptera; family Colletidae; genus Hylaeus; species Hylaeus volcanicus. The sequence continues at coordinate 21,033,776 of NC_071977.1, forward strand.
CTTCAATTTCTCTTCTTTATGTATTTTATTATTTTTTGAAAATTTTCAAACTTTTAGTAAGAATAACGTATGCAGAAACGAATTGTTAATATTTATGTTAAATTAAAATGTAATCCTTCCTCGTTTTTCATAAAATTTATAACGGAATCATTTACTCTTCGTTCTTCGTGTATACTCGTCATTGCTTGATTTTAAGTCCGCACTCTGTGGAAATCTTTTACAACTACAGTGGGTGTAGAATGTATTCGTAGACCGATCAATTTCCAAAAAAACTAAGTAAAATTATAATTTATTAACTTATTTTTTATAAACAATGACATTCTATATATTCTCGGAAATCTCTAGAATAGATGGATTACAAAAAAAAATAGCTATTTATGTAAGTTGCGAAATTAACAAGAAAAAAACAATTAAGGGGGTATTATCGTCTAGAAACTTCAAAAATTCGATTTTTTTTTGCATTTTCTTATCATTTGGGGTTTTGAGAAAGTGCCTCTAAAATATTAATTTGAAATATGTAGAGCTCTCATAGTTACAGAGGCTTAAAGATTATTCACCAGTATTAGTGCTAAATGTATAGCAAACTTTAAATGCATTTTTCTCGAAACGACATTTTTCAAGTCGGCCGCACGTTTTTCTCAAAAACTATGGACCGACTGACTTCTGGTTTTACACACATTTCGAAGGCACCATCACCTATGGTCTGAACTAGAATCATACCTATAGCTTGAATATTTTAGCCCTTACTTAATTTTCAAACAGCTGCGATTCCGATAAAAAATTTAGTACTCACCTACTTCTAGTACAGACGATATAGATCACATTCATATAGATTGAAAAAAAAAATGTGTTTTTCTGTCTCAGACGACTAGAACCGCCACAGCCTGTGCGCCCGATTGAACGGGCGTCTCACGCCACAACCTGCATAACAGCGCATAATTTGTATAGATTTCAATGAAGTATTTCATAAAAATTTGTGTTGTTAGTTGAAACCTGTTGTATTATGCATCAAAAACCCTGGTACTGTAGGTTTGATAGTTTTCGCAAAATTAATTCCTAAAAATTACTGAAAAAACAAACTTCTGGACGATAATACCCCCTTAATCGATAGAAATATTTAAGCAATAAGTATTCGCACAACTGTTTAATTTTTAAAACTTCATTAAAAAAAAAGAAATTTACATTAATTTACAAGTATATAATACTTCCTTCGTGGGATTTCCTTTTGATTTTATAATTATAGTAACTTTTCTAAGCATTAAATTAAGTAAATTATTAGTTATTCGAAGTGGGATCTTTTTCCATTCCTCTATTAGAACCTTTTTTAAAAGTACTTTACTGGAAATTTGATGTTTTCTAATTCGTACGGAGCAATAAATTTATGTGTTTACGTTACAAACTCTACTGTAAATGGTTCGTCATAAGAATCGTACAAATACTTATTGCTTCTATATTTTTACCCACTTTTCACATTTTTTGTTACTTTCACAAATTATATTAACTAGTAATGTTGTTTGGATTATATCTATCTTAGAGGTTTCCGAGAATATGTAAAATATCATTGATTATAAAAAAAAGAAGTTAAGAAACTACAATTTCCCCCAAATTTTTGGGGGAAATTGATCGGTGCACGAATACATTCTACACTCACTGTAAATTCCGCAGTTAACAAGTTAAACCCAATTCAACCTACTAAGTCCACCTTTAAAAGCCAACGTCTTCGAGATTTACCTGGAACAGCGCGATTATCGAATGAGACGCGCACATCCAAGTACCATTTGTCTGTCAGTCAAAGCCAGTATCCGCGATCGTTGACCTGGCGTTCTTCGGTTCCCATTCACCTCACCAAAGACGGAAGCGAGGCGGATGGCTCGATTATATGGCGCAATCGGAGATCCCCGCGAGTCAGCGAGCGCGGATGAAGCGGTACGACGTAAATCCGTCTTGTTCGACGGAGAAATGCACAGGAAGCCGTGAACGAGCGGGGCCGAAAGCAGCATTTGTGACGGGCGAACGCGTTCTCAGCGGCGGAACGACATGCAGGATGTGAAGCATGCAGCCAATACGGCGCCCCGTGCTTTCGACGTCGAACGATTCAACATGGCCGAGAAACGCTTCAGCTCACGAAACAGAGGCCCGAAACGCGTTGGCATCATCGGGACGTCAATGCACGCTTCTCTACACCCTTGTTATCGCGTTACACCTCGCTAGGTAGGTAATTTCGTCCTGCTAGGGGATGACGAGTTCGGGCTCGAAGAGATCACCTCTGGCGACGTTAAAAAGTGTGTTATTCTTTTTAAATTCTTGGCAGGAGGACCGTTTTAGCTTGGTAATTCTGAAGAAGCTGTTTGAAGCTTATAGCGAAACAGAATGGGTCCTTGCAATTTTAGATGAGTGACGGATTTTGTAGAGTATTACACTATTTGCTCGTTTCAAAATAGAATCTTTACAATAAATTTGGGGATAAAGGCTACCCTCAAATTTTCTTATATTTCTTAGGTTGAGCGATCTGTCAACTTTCCATTTTCTACGATACTAATTATCCCTGCTTCAATTTTTTCCCTTGGAAATTGTAAAAATATTATCTTCTCCAAGAAGATGATCTCCGATAGCACTCAAAAATGGGTCACTGTTTTAAAACTATAACCAGGAGAGGATAAGAGAACAATTTTATCTCATCATATACTCTCAGACCATATAATATATAATATTTTTAAGATCAGTCAGGTGAAACAACCCTTCAGCTTACAATTGTAAAACAGGCCATCTTCTTGGAGCAGAACATTACAATACAGACAGAGTAAAAGAAAAAGATCAGATCATTAATTATGTTACACTGTACATCCCTTAGACAGCAAATTTTAAAGCAGCCAACAACACGCATCAACAAAAATGTTTTTGGAATTGGAAACACCGAACAATTTCAATCCTGTTCTCGCAATCTCATAGTGAAATTTGGGTCGTTCGCTTCGAACCGTGTCTGTGATATTTCCGACTGCGTAGCTGAACGACCACAATAATTCTATAGTCGTTTCGACGAGAGCGGTCGTCAGCTCGGCAACGACCCGCGTTATTCGGCGTTCGTAACGAGTATGGTCTCGAACGAGTATCCCGACATAAATGTCGCGATATCCGCACGTTATCTTCGATTGGTTCGATTGTTCCAAGTTTTATTTGATTATCTGTTCGCCACTGTTACACGAGTCAGCTCGGTCATTCGTCTATTTCGCGTTTTACGCCCAACCGGCACGGCTGCGGAACTCGCTCGGGCTTGAATTAATTTTTTGATGTAAAAAAAATGTGTCTTTTTACAATTACAATTTATTTGGAGTTCGATGAACGTGATTGGATAAAGAAATCAGTAGGTATTCGTGAATTTTATTGAGTTATTTTTAGTGTGACACATCTAGCAATGTGAATTGAGACTTTTTAGACCATAAACTAAAGTTTTGTTTAAAGAATACGTATGATTGTTTTGTATATAACTGAAATATATATAATATAATATAATATAATATAAATATAATATCGTTATAAGTAAAAAATCAAATTTTCATTTTTATTTTTGTTTAATAAGATAGTTTGTGTGCGTTTGAGTTTTTCTAACCATTCGATCAATTTAACTCAATCTCTTGAATATGGTTTATTCGACGTTCCGGGTTATGAGAATATCTGAAAACAATATCTTACTCTACTAAAATATCGAAACCTGCATGTCATTAATTAAAAAATAATTTTAAAGTACATGTACATGGCAATGCAAACAGAACCTGAAGACGTTAAGTAACAAGACGTCAGGATTAACCGCGATACTCGAGGACAAGTAATTGCGCACACGTTGGGGACGAAGTTTGGTTCGCGGAGGGTTAACCGAGGGTTCACGGGTGACATCCACGATCACAGTTTCCACGAGAAAAGGCGAGAAGAGAAACATACGGCATAATATGCTGGATTACGTTAAACCTTGTAGGTTACTCGGGAACTGTACTTCACCGGCTGATTGCGGTGAATTATCTACATGTTGGCTTAACTCTTAGCTACGGTCGTGCGGTCCTAAATACCGCGCTATTGTTTCTTTCTCACCCCTTTTCGAGATTATTCAATCCCAACGACCCGTGCTTCTCAGTGTTATCTTAAATACCAGTCGACCTTCTGTGGCCGAATTAAATTTTCCCTGTGCTTTTCGCGTGCTTTCTATGTCAGTTAAAAGAAGAACAAGGAGGAGAGTTAATCGTGTTAGTAACTGGTAATGGGTTTTAAGTAATTCGTGGTCTCAACACATTCGCGACCGCGTGACGCAGTTCCCAAGAAGGCCAGTAGCCCAAAAACCAGCAGATAGAGCTTAAAAATACGACCGCTTTGAAGGTGAACCGCGCATTTACCAGCGAACAGATCGAATTTGGTTCTGCTCCTCTCGCTGTCCTCGAAGCCCTCGAGGTCGTCCTCGTAATCTTCGTAATCCTCGGCACGTTCCCTCCTCTCTTTCTCGCTGACGTTCCTGGGCAGGGCATTGCTGCTGGACGTCCTCTGTGCAGCCTGCCTCGCTCTCGCTTGGTTATTGCTACTGAAGAGGACCGCTGGCGGCGGCGGCGTCGACAGCTGCGAGCCCTGAAGACGCCTCTGAAGGTATCTGGCCAGAATCGCCTGAACCGCGTCTGTCTCGGCGCCGCCTGGAAGACAGAAATGATGTTTGCTCTCGTAATCAGGCCAATACTGTTTCGGTTTAATGGAATTCCGTAGCCTCGCGCTACGTCTACCCCTTTTTTCGCGCGCGCGAGCTCCTTTATCCCGCTTAACGCTTCGCCCTCCTGTTTTAATTCCGCGCCGAAGCGTGTATCTAGCGCTGGTCGATTTTACTCGTGCATTTGTATGCATGAAATTTTTCATACGCCTCGCTAAGTGCTCCTAAGAGGCTCAACCGCTCGCATCGGGTAATACGCCGGCTGTGCTGCTCCTCCGGAGCTCTCGAGTCTCACGTTCCTTCGTTTCGTGGAAGTTTTCGGGGAACGATTCCGAGGGAATGCCGTCGCATGGGAAACATTTCTCTCCGTGGTTGTCTGGCTGGTAGCGGTGTTCTTTGCTCGCCAAGCAGTTCTCGAGATGATCCTCGTGATTTAAATGCTACCGAAAGTTTCGAATCACTGGGTGAAACGGGGGAGTCGCGGGATCTTTTCGAGGAAAAACGAGCGTCTTCGAGATGATCTAGGAAGCTTTATTCGTCTAAATAAGGAGTGATGTAGTCTACATTTTGTATAATTATTTTTTTAAATTATTAAACTATTTTTTTAAGCTGACCTATTTAGCGATCCAATGACAGTTTTAATTATTCTTAATTTCTCTAATTTTATCTCTGTTCCATACTGCTTGTAGAAATTGCCAAAGGTGTCCTTTCGATGTTAGGCAGTGTACTCGATGATGCATTTTTTTTCTAAAATGCTCAGTTTGGGTTCGAGTCAAGTGTCAGTACTGATGAAGTATTTCTTAGGATCTCATCCGTTTCCTCTTGCAGGGGAATGCATATGAACCCTTTGAGTCGTTATCTTGCTGCACAATTGACCGGTTATCTGTATCAACCAACTGTCTGATGAGAGGATGTGTTGCTAGATTTTCTGCTTGCAGGCTTCCTCTTTTTCATTCTATTTTCTATTTGTATTAGCTTCTGTATTCCAACTGTCGAAGAATATCTTCATGCCACAACTGACAACGAGCTGCTTTCATGTTCGACATTCGCAACATTTTCGACTCTATACTATTTCAAAGATTAAACAGTATATTTGCTCAGCCACCAAGACCATTCAAATCTTAAATTAGAAATACAACTTAGGCACCACATTGCATATAATGAATTGCTGTAATCCTCGAGATAAAATATATTCTTTTTTATGTCTTGCATACTAGAGTTGAGTCAACACAAAATGCATCAAGTCATTAAATTTTGTGTAATTTTGCGAATGCTTTCAGTGCGTATATTTAAATCGTAGTCTTTCAGTTGTAACATTTCAGTCCGTATGTTCAATTGTGGCCATTCCACTTCTTTTTTCACGGTAAGAAATCACCGTGAACTGATTTATACGATGCAGATGTTTTATGGTGCTTCGATTCCTCAGGTTTACCAATTTCATTTTGTCTCGAACTTCTAACACATGGCCGCCTATTTGTTTCCTTGTTCCAGCTAGCCGCGAGTTTTTACTGTTCCCAGCAAGTGATTTATTCGCTTTTTGCGTGTACCGACCCGGCGGTTATCATCGCTTAGTTACGTTTTATCCGCAACAACGTTTGTCGGTTAGTTCGAAACAATTATGCTTTCCCTTGACGAAGAGTCACAACGGGGAAGTTTGTAAGCATAAGATATAGGGTAAGAGCTTAGAAGTTGTGTAGGCCGTAACGATATTGAAGTAGAAGGATGTTGGGAAATTAAGCCCCAAAGGCAGTCGTTTAAAGTACAAAGGAACTGTACTTCGAAAATACTGTCGTCATCGGTCTTATGATAACAAATTATTTAAAGTGGGTGTCAAAGAAGCAGCAGTCTCTATTTCATTTTGTACTAGATGTAATATATTATATACAGTCAGTCTCATAAGCATTCGTACCCTTTATGCCTATTGAAGACATTTGTCCAAATTAAATGATAGGTTTGATGTTTTTAATGGATATTTCATTCTAAATGTGTAGATGAACAAACTGTACGCATGTATACATTTATAATGAAAAATTTATTTGGGAATATTGAACCTAGACTAATTTCTTCAGTATACATAGGAGGTAGAAATACTTATGTACTGACTGTATAAAATATCACTAATTGTATACATATTATATCATTTAGAAAATAAGACATACTTTTACATACTACATAAGACCTACACTTACATCTTGATACTTTATTCAAATCTTCGAATTTGTCCTGATTGATTGTTCCTAAGTAAATGTTTCATTAAAAATATGTACATGAATAAACTTTACACATGTATATATTAAGAATGAAATATTTATTTCACGTTAAACATCAAATCATGGAGGGTATGAATATTTATGGGACTGACTGTATAATGTAGAGATTTTATGAGACTTACTAAATAACGAAAATTATCTAAGCTTGTTACAAGATTATTAGGGTGTCTCAACAAAAAAATGTTACTTTTATAAGACAAAAATACTAAAGTTATATTTAAGTAAAAAATGCCTCAAAAACATTACGAGGAAATTTCACGCTAAAACATTAAATGCCAAAAATAGAATTTTTCATGTAGCATCCTATTGAGTAATAATTTTATATATAGTGCTGCCAACTTTCTAATTTTAATTAGAGACATATATTGTATGCGATGCCAAAATTTCTTCCTTGTAACAAGAAAACCTTCGTTTCTCAGTGTCTAAGACGTGCAATACATTCAGCAATTGCATTGTCAAAAATCAAATCAATATTATATTTTTCATTCGATACACTACTATTAAATACCTATTTTATATGCCATCAAAAATTTCAATGATAGGCGTACATTTTACTCAATACTGACACTGCTTCTTTACAATAAGAAAACCTTCATTCCAGTATCTCTGACATGTGCAATATTGCCATTAAAAAATTGTACGCCAAAAATTCTATGTTAAAAGTTATATTTCTTACGAGGGACCCCACTAATAAATATTCTATATTTAGCCCCGAAAAAATTCGAATCAGAGGCAAAACTGGTACTGCTTGCTCCAAACAAGAAAACCCACTCCCCCTAATGCCTCTAATAATTTGATCAACCGTAGCTCAACGTAACTCTTCCCAAGTGCTTCACGTGGCAGCGTCGTGGAATGGAAAAAGGTTCGACACGCTGTTTACCCAGCGATCCTAATTCGAGGCATCATTATTGTAGATCCCAGCCAGATTTATCGACGCGTTACGGACTCTTCGAGATCACGGCGTGCACGAGATCGTCGGGAACGAGACTTATTTATGGGGGATCGCGCGGATGAACGTCACATTAAAGGGTGTGACTTACGGCCGCGCTCGGAGATGAGCAAACCTCGAGGCGCGGTTGAGTTACGAGGAACCGTCCAACCTAGTTAAAAGCATTCGACGTGCTTGCGGGCTAGAAATACGGCGAGTGTAACTGCGTTTCCTGGTAACAGGCAAACGATATGCAACGGAGATCCTCGACGCGGCAGGACACTTCATTAGAGAGTCCTGCCTGCGAGGGCATGCGTTTGACGTTGAAGAGCGTCCTCGAATCGTCAACGTCACGTATAACCTGATGCGCGGGGATTAAAGGATGCGATACTCGATATCACTTCGAGCACCGGTGATACAAAAGCAGCACTCGTGGCCACTATTTCATTGCAAACGGTCGTCATTGAGAAATAAATAGCGTGAATCGCGTCTCCATTGTGCTCGACTTGAATGCTTGATGTGTCGGGAGTTGGATCTAGAGCTGTTTACATTTTTATGGGCGGAATTGTAACGCTGTGTATCTCGATGCCAATCACTCTGCGATAGTCTCTCTAGATGCGTGAATTTTTCGTTTTTATTTCAGGATATTGTTGGGTTGCATCAACAGTTTCGAGAAGTATGGAAAACCAAAATTCGTACTGAGACAGTGCGAAAGGGTGATTGGCATCAGGTGTTGAGCATTACGAAGTCGACTAGAAAAACATTCGGGTGATAGTTGAACTTTTAGGAGCGAGATAAGTATCTTCATTTCCTGATTCAGGCTGAAACCTTCGTGACATTAATTTGAACCATTTGTTGCTTGAATTTCATTATAGCCTTCAAGGAAGAAATGATTTCCTTGTTATTTCTACGCCTATGAATGAATTAATTCCTAACGAATGAATTATGAATAATTCCTTAATGAGTGAATAAATTATTTCCTAATTATTTGTACGCCTATGAATGAATTAATATTCAGACTAAAAGTAGTCAACAAATGGTTACATAAGAATTTGATTGTTACAGTGTTGTATCTTATTATTCAGGAGTCCCTGATGTCATACTGTGGCAGCAGCTATCCCGCAAGATCTCGATCCACCCACTTACTACTTCATGTGCATTCCTGCCAGCGTCTAAGGTTGGGTCTGCTAACAATAAGTAGCCTTGGAAATATAATTTGCATTTGTTTGTTGTCTAGTGTAAAATAGTTTCTCGGTGAATCCTGATTGTATTTCTAAGTCTACATTGATCGAACAAAAAGAAGTTGAAGTTTGATATTTCGAGTCTTATGTATTTCCAATTAAAAAATAATAAAAATTCATCGTAGTCTTTGTGAGTTTGATAAGTATTATTCCACCCTGTTTTATAGCTGATTTTACAAATGTAGATTTACTATTCTATTACTATTCCATGTATATCTATTCACTAATTGTTACGGTAAAGTTTCTCGTACTAACATTTATCGAACAAAAGAAAACTAAAATTTGTACTTTAAGTCTTACGTATTGTTTATTGAAAAATCATGAAAATTCATTATACATAGTCTTTGGAAATTCGACGAGTATCTTCTACTCTGTTTTGTAGCTGATTTTGCATTTTCAGATTCACATCTACCGTTTGCATTTATTTACTAATTGTAAGTTCCACGTACCAACTTTGAAATCAACTTGTTCGAACATTCGAAACATTTAAACTAATTTCTCCTACAAGAATTTCAATAGATTCGATCGACAACGCGTACATACTTTTACAGTTCTAAAGTTTTCCTTTTTCGTTTCTTCTTCCCTTTCTTCCCTTTCACACACATTTCACTAACGAAATCTGTTCCCTTCGAATAAACCTTCTCTCCCAACCGTCAGGTCACGGGTTGTCCGTTCCGGCGCGATGGATTTGATTTGCATGCGTTTGAATATTTATTCTCATATTCGTCGAAAAGACAGTGTGGCACCGTACCAAGGATTTAATTGCAGCTGGACCGTTGGTCGACTGTTTAAAATTACATGCACCGTTTATTTGATTTTTACATCGTCCCCAATCATTCCTCTCTATCTCTCTCTCTCCCTCTTCTGCGCGTTTCCAGCGTAGAAAGCGCCTTTATGTAAATGATCGAAGGCGGAGGGAATAATTCAAGCTAAAGTTCAATTGGCTACGCATGATTTTTTAATAAACGAGTCGGGGTACTTGACGATGATACACAAGTATTTATAGACGAAGGTAATTTTAAATAAACAGCATTCCTTCGTACTCGTTCCAGGTTATTTGTGGCGAGTATCAAGGTTCTTATACAGGTCCTTCAAATTGTATTTCAGCATGGTTGGTTTTTATATGTTGATCATTGGACAAATTTGGCATGCCTTAGTGGTTTAGGGAGAATTCGCGATTTTTCTAGAATCATTGCTTTTATTTTACAAAAAGTTTATAGGTACAGCTATTTTATTAAGTAACATCTCATACCTCTATTCCACCTCTATTAGTGCCACGCTAGATAATAGGTATGTCTTTCAAAATTAGTTTTCTAAAACTGTAAACTTCTAAGTGTTCTGTGAAATTCAATTTTGGATGTATTTAACTACCTGTCAATGTGTGTGTAATCGTCTATCAATGTTAATAACAAATATCCTCCTAACGCATAAATTCATCTACACACCCAAACATATTTCTCTTTATATTTTTGCTTCATTTTCCTCTGTGTTTACTTCACTCCGCAGAAACTCTTTTCTATCAAACTAATGGATAAAAGTAAATAAATACCCGACCGAAACATCCGCGAATCGACGTCTCGTTCCTCGAATTTACGATTTTCCGATAACCTATATCGCCCGATCGGGTCGGAACAAAAATGTGAAACCAGTGTTTCATTGGAAAAGAAAAAATAAATAGTGCAGCGAATGTGTCGCTGAAACTTCCTCGAGTAAACATGGAAAAATTCTCGTAAGAATCATCCTGCCTCCCTCATGATCCTGAAACTATGCAAACGTCGGAATTCCCAGACCGGGGAAGTTTGATTTTCCTTCTTATCTACTACTGTTTCACTTTTCTTCTGGCGTGGAACGCGTCTCCGAGCTCGTTGAACGTTTCCTGCCGATCCTCACCGCAGGAAGGGACGAAGACAGGATCTGTGGCGACGTTGGGGGATCGTCCTGACTCGGGGAAACTCCCCATGGATCACCACCCTGGAGGAAATCAATTTTTGGCGAGGACTGCTGTAGAGAACGACTGTAATTACACCGATTTTACCCAGTAAACTCATTCGCAGGCGTGGCTGTCACATAATTGAACTTAATTGATTGTATCGGTTCTATTGGGGGTTATCTATCTCATTTTCGTTTCTAATTCTTTTTGTTTTTTCATTTTTAATATTTTATTTATTATTTGGGTTAAACTTTGGCTCAAAGGTTCTATTTACAAATTATACAATATACAGTAACGTCGTTCCAAATGAATGCAATCAAATTCACGACATAGGGACACATTTTTGGAATGGAATTTTAAGATTTTATAACTGTATACAAATCAATGCTGGAGAGATTGTCCCTAGGTCAAATTTAGATTCAGTGATCAATATGTTCAGAAAAAGTTATTTTACTGTTGATCATGATAATATATTACGTATATTATAGTGACTGATTCTTATTTGCCTTACCAGGAATTTAAAGTCTCTTTTACAAAAATAATATTTTTACGTGTAAGTAACATTAGTCTTATGAAAATACATTTTATGGGTTAAAGTACAGATCTGACCTCTGAGAATATTAAGTCGGGGCCAATTTGAATATCTAGATGCAGTTAATTTCGTAACTTACATAAATAGCTATTTCTTTTTTGTAATCTATCTATTTCAGACATTTCTGAGAATATGTAGAATGTCATTGTTTATAAAAAATAAGTTAATAAATTACAATTTTACAGTTTTTTTGGAAATTGATCGGTGTACGAATACTTTCTACACCCACTATATGAACGAAGTGAAATGAATATGAATGCGAAGAATGAATAAAACCTAGCGATACGTCTGATAATTTATCGAAATACTGTCCTTCCTCGCAGATCAGAAACAACTAAACAATGTGACCATCAAAGAAAATCTCACGATGCCGCCATCAAGAAATCTCTATCAACCTGAACATTTCGATGGAAAATTTAGATCCAACCAACTTGGATTGGGAAGAAGCTGGGACGAACCTAGCAGAGAATATGCAAAGAACGCGTGGGACGGCGAAAACAGGGTTGTTACGTCCTCCAACGATGAAAATATCCCTCAGAATAAATTCGTGGCGCATTTAGAAATTGAAAGGAGTAATTCTGACGAAAAGTCAGGGGTACATTCGACGAATTCAAAAATGGAAATCGAGGACTGGCCAGAAACGGGATTGAGTAGTTCAGCGTTGGAGAACTTTTCTGCTGCGATTCTCCAGGAAAGTAATAAGTCTGAAGCGAAATCGAACTTCGGATCCTCGAACGAAGGAACGATCGCTGCGGAAGCGTGTGCTTCGAAGATATCTGTACTACTTCTCGTAAGCGACTCCGCAGAGAAAAAGGAGGAGGAAAATCGCGTAGCAACTTTGTTTGACGACAAAGGTCATACGAAAATGGCTGCTGACAGGCTCGAGAAACGTGTAAGTTCCGCCCAGGAGGATACTGAAATATGCTCGGGAATAGAGGGCGATTATCTCTGGCAACAGTTTGGAATACACCCAGAAAAAGGAGAAAATTGTACGGAAGAAAAATCTATAATGCATTCCAGTAAGAACGCAACGCAGTTTCGTGGGGAAGAGAATGAAGGGGAAGTGCTTGGAACACTTCCAAACGAGGAGTCGCTGAAAAATGGCCGCGAAACTGAATCCACTATTTCTTTAGTTCGACCGTAAGTCAATTAAAAGCGGCAGCCAATTAGACTAGTTTATGGAGCGATGCTGCGTCGATGGTATGTCCAACTTCTCTGCTTTTTACTGCTTTGTTTGTTTCGTTTCATGGCGTATACCTCTGTCGCGTAGAAAGAATTTGAGGCTTTTTATTTGGACGTAGCATTTACGAGTTGCGCAATAATTTTCCTGTTATGAAAACCCTCGAGATAATTTGCTTTTAAAAAATCATGGAAACTTGTTGTCTCCGCAAATTTGATATTTATTTTTCCAACGCGATTTTTCAGTTCTCTTTAGTAAATAATATGGCAATGTCCAAACATAATTAGCTAATAAATTAAGAGAGGGATACTTTCTCATTCGACATCATTCTACGTTTCTCAGTTTAAATATGAGAACTGAATTATAATTAAACCTGTACGTGGAACAAGTATCTGTGAACCAGACAGTAGAATAAATTAAAATATCCATTTGCTTGGCTATAAAATGAATCCCAAATGTACAGTAAAATTTAAACCGAAACAATTTTGATAAACCTAAATATATATATATATATATATATATATATATATATATATATATATATATATATATATTTAGGTTATATATATAAAATGAACAAATCGAATAGAGTTCATTTACTTCTTCGTATTACATATTACACAATTATGTATTTATATTTATTAGTATCAAGTTTTACTGTATTTTTATTGTATTGCTAGTATTTTAATTTTTATTCGGCTGATTTGTGCACAGAGACGCAATAATGTTACCAATGATTATATCAAAGGCAAAGGTATAGAAACGTGAAAGGTAACCGCGAATTTAATTGAAATTTTACGTTCGAACTGATAGCTCGAAATTATCGAAAGTGAAATGACATTAGTTCGGGCGTATGATTTACCGCTTTCTAGCTCCTGATTTTGAAGGGGAAAGGAAAAGTCGCGACGGTAGAAATTTTTGCAACACCTGTTATTAAATTTCTAAGAAAATTATTTGTTCTTGTTTATCATTACACGAACTGGATGAAAGTAAAGTCTTTGGCAGGGCAGTGAAGGATCATTGCAAAGAGGCGAGAGATTTGAACGCCATCGTTCGGCGCATGATAATGACTGAACTCGAGAAGCATTGCAAGAAGGAGCAGGCAACCCTGAAGAGAGCGCATTCCGTCACTGGGAGTGTGAGACTTAAGAATATAAATAATGCCAAAAATAGGTACAATTGATCCTCCATTACTTATAATAGTAAGGAGAAAAGAGTTCACGAGTTTGCTTCTAAATCATTTATATTTCAAGTGAAGTTCTATAAATATTATGAGTATAGATGAGAAAAGTAAAACAAGTCTTCCAACGTAAAAATTTCTATAAATATTGAAATTTACCTAGAGTTTACTTTCTTTACATCTTGGATGGTTAAAATACAATCTTAAATAATTATGATTTTGAGGAATTAATTACACGTAGACTAGCAATGAACTTTCATAACATAGTCTTACAACAGTTTGTCCCGTTTTGAAATATTGACAAGTTATTAGAATGCATCTTTTTATTTAAATTATATCTCCAAAGATATACTATACTTTATTATTATAATAGAATCTTCACATAATCAAATATTTCAATACCACTCAGGCAACACAGATTCGAATAAGGAATCTTAAGTAGTACAATTCGTCTATTCCTTGCATCCACCTTCAATAGACCCCGCGACACTTGCAGGACAGGTACACTAAACCTCCAAGGTCAATCGTTTGTCCGAAATTTATTGGATTTGGAAGAAGCTCTCCGCAAGAGGACCCTGGACAAATCCGACACAGAGTCTACCGAAATCAAATTTGACGAGACGATCGCGCAAGGGAAGGACGCAACGAGCGATGACGCTAATTGTTTAAGGGATATCTTGGACAGTCGTCCAATGCTCGTCGACGATTCGCAGAGCACGGACAATTTGGGCAACTCGACGGAGGTCACGTGCACAGCCACTTCGAACATTCCGCTGGAAAGGAAAGTCAATTTGTCTTGCCTGACCGCTGTTCAGGCAGAGGAATTGATTAAGGCTGGAAGGTATGTTGCTAAACGAATTATTTACCAGCGTGTTGGGAATTACGAATTCATGTAGCACATAATCAGCGCCGAGTTACCCTGGTAAATTTAGTTGCAATTTTGATATCCCGTCTGGTACAGAGGAAGCTCATCCTCCATCCGTCGTCCTGGTTTCATTATTCAGCGAATACCAGCGCGTCTTCCATCAGACCGTCCTCCGACTTCGAATGATTTATGCCAGTCATGCGTTAATGACGATCATGCGGAAGTGTAATCTCCGGGGGATCGAAAAGTAATTGGCCGACACCTATCCCCCGAATTACACGTGAGATCGGTTCCTTGAAATATTCTGTAAACGTCTTTTCCGTAGGCGAAAAATAAGAAGGAACCGTACATAATTTAGTTGGTTGTTTAATCAAATACATTTATTTTAACGTAGAATGGAAAATGAAAAATATAAGACTATTCGTGAAGTAACAAATATGTAAAGCTATATATATTGTCATTTTTATTTTTGTTGTAAAGATATGAGTTTTTTCTTTTAATTTTAATAGAGATACTATGAACGCTACTAGAATTATGATTATCGCTATTCGTATGAAGCTTTTTATGTACAAAAAATGAAATTCTTGTTTTCTTTTTTGGTTCGACGTCAGTGTACATCAGAGAAATAGGTGTCTTGTATTTGCTGAAAGTAATAGTTTATGACGGGAAGTCACGTTTTAATCATGATTCGGAATATTACATTTCATTTTTACCATGTTGGAACGAGCCGTGCATGTGCCAGAAATGGCCACTCGACGGTTATTTTGATATACAACGCGAGGAACAAAAGACACTTGAGGTGTGTCAATTAAATACAGCTGCGTTTGGGGTGTGAAGAATGATGCAGGATATTTTCCTCGAGTATTCGGCTGTATACTGTCTTTAATAAGAAGTAGATTGAATCGCTAAAAAGTAATTTCTATCAGAAATATTCAACTGGCCTCTACATCAATTTCAGGAGTCTTTGTTAAAAAACTAGCTGTAGTTTATTCTAGCTTCTAGAAATATCTGGTATACAGGGTGGTTCACTAGAAACAGGACACCTTCATTATTAAATATTAATCAAGGCAAATTAGAATTAAATATTAGGATGAAGCGTTGCAAATGGAAATGGTATGGATTTCAAAAATTTCACTTACCCTTTCAAAGTTCATTCAAGTGTACTGTTTCTAGTGAATCAACCTATATACATTCCTGAGTGAACCATCGAAACTTTAGGTCTGTAATCTAACAGGTAGCTTAACAACCCTTCAAACACACTCCATTCCTGTGAAGTCTTCCCCCTTTCGTTAGTATACATTAATCTGCAATTAAGTGAGACTTCCTATGACTTCTTTAAACCTAATATCAACGTCAGTCTATTCACAGAACACGACACAAATAGTCTTGTACTCATGAAACTCGCTATAGGCGTTACCAAACTTGTGGAACAGTGATGCGATGATCAAGATGCCTCGGGTTCCACCAAACTCGATTAAAACAAATTTACACAATCAAAGATCTTCCCTGAAGATGTTCTACGAGTCCGAATCTCAATAGCACCAACATTATTCGGAGTCTCGAGGCTTCTAAGTCATTTCAGAAATATGTTGAGTGTTCTACTGGCTTCCTGGAGCCAGTGACATCCTGCACGTCTGTGGGATTTCGAGGATTCTGAAGGTTCCAGAGATCTTGGCGCTTCTCAAGGATTCCAGAGGTGTCAGGTGTCCTTAGGATTCCAGAAACTCCTGGGATCCTCGCGATTCCACGAAATTCCTGGAATCCCATTTGTTAGCAGCAGGTTCCAGGGATCCACGGTTATCTATATCACGTTCCACGGGACCACAGATTGTCTGTATCGAGCTCCATGGGATTTCCATTTTATACTTCATGGGTTTAGCGTTATTCGTATCGGGTCTTCGCGTATGCAGGGTCATATTTGCCGCGCCTTATCGTGTCCAATAAGAGTAGAATCATCTGTGTCTTGCACGTTTGCGGTCGTCTGCATCGTATTCAACGATTTGCAATCCGATAATACCATGCTTCGTGTCATTTGACGCATGTGCCGCATCTGGGGAATCTGTTGAGCGAGATTGGCGGAGTTCTGTACGGAGGGAAAGGATTAATTGAGACGGGGATTGGAAAGAGTTTGGAAAAGTAGCTTAACTTCTGGTACTACATATATATCAATTGGTATTTTAAAATGCAAAGGACTTGATTTATGCATTAATTTGGCAGAACTGTGTAACAGTAACTATAAGTATACATTCAGGAATAGTTGAGGCACTAAAGACATATTACAGAAAATATTTATCGATAAGTTTATATGAATATAAATGAAAGGATGCAGATTATGCAGGTTCAAGCTGTTACTCATTTACGCTTTGACTTCTAATTGTAATTATTTATGCAACCTGTAAATAGCTACAAATGTATTTATTAACCCCTTGCATTCGAGAGGCGACTCTCGCTCACCACTAAGTTTGGCGCAGAAAATCAATTAGCAATAATGTTTGTTTAGGTTAAATTTCTTTGGAACTCGAAGTATCAATAAAATGATTGTCGGTGAGGCAAAGGTAACTCTCAAATCTTAAATTGGAGATCTCATTTTCGAAGTCAATCTAAGCTTAGCATTCGTGGCAATAGAATGAAATTATTATACTAAAATAAATAATTACTGTTTTTAAGTAAAGGACCACAAATATTTCAGAATTATCCTACCTTAATTATTAAATGCATACATATTAATTTTAGTAATTTTCTTGACATGTCAATTTGTTAAATCCATTAATACCTCACAGATTCTGAAAATGAGTCGAAACGTAAATAAACTTCAGTTGAGTCGAGGCAACAGGAAGACAATAAAAATTAATTTCCTTTCTACTTGAAATCAGCGATTCTGAACTTGCAGGTTCCATCGTCTGAAATGTTGCCTTGAACATTCGCGCAACCAGCGTCTTTCTGACGTGTCTACTGACGCGATTATTCGAATTTTGTAGTGCCTTGAAGTCGCGTACACAGAAGTACAGCAAATCCACGCAAACGGAGCGTATTTACGTAATTCGCACAGCGAGGAGCTGTCCTCTTGGAAAGAGACGTCTCTCGCTGCATCTGCAGGTGCAAAGACTGGCGTTGGATCGCGCAGGAGTTTGCTCGAAGACCGTTTACGCAAGTCGTGATTTCACTGAATTCATCTACCGAAAGGCTTCCGATAATCTCATCTACGAAAAGGGCAAAGGCAGTCGCAGTCCTAGCTACGTGTCTGCTCCAGAGAGGTTTCGATGGAGATACTTGACACCTAATAAGGTCAGATGAAAGGATCGAGCGAATGCGATGGAAATTAAACTGATCGGAGTAATCGATTTATCTTGTTATATTTCTGCAATCTGTAATGAACCATTCAAATCAATTAAAACCTATCGTAGACACTTGGTTGAGTCAATAGAACTCTTTTTATTTTTGATGCTTGCTTTTGAAACGATTTGCATAATTGGACAATCACGAAGTTTACTTAATTTAATTAATAACAAAGGATAATATGATTCTAGGTATTTAAGGCTTGGTTAGGTATAATCTTAAGAAGATTGATGCAGTTTTTGAACGTTTGAAAGTTATCACAGTTCTGATTTCAATCTTCCTTTCAAAACAATCTTAGAGGATCTGACGTGTTTAGCGAATATACATATACTTAATATAGACAAACTGTTTTTTTTTAAGGTTTATGAATCCTGGATATGTTTGACTGCTGGTTACCACCAAGTGTTTAAACAAGTTCTAATCAAGTTCTTAATTTATTCCAATTTGATTGAATGTTTTTCTTGCACAAATTCGCAGTCTTCTACGTGTATGGTTACCACACCTTTATCACTAGAAATTAAATACAAGAAAGTGAAGTATGTCATTGAAGCATACATCGCATACTCTATTCTTAATTTCTAATACTAAAGTTAACTTCTTCTTTATCAATCAATGACACGTGTTCCGCTACATAACATAATGCTCATTCTCCAAATCTTGATTTTACTTCCTATCGTTCAGATTCTTCACCAAACTAATATACTTCCTCATTCACAAAAGTAAACGATCACGTTCCAATTGTTACAGCTACGATGTCTCCAAACTCGTAAACGTCAGTACATATTTGTAATTAAGACTGACATCGGATATTATTCTGAAAGGCACCGGTGACCAGTTGATATGAAATTTGTAAAACATAAATCGATCAGACGGTTACATTGTTGCTGAATATAGCATCCAAAGGACAGGAAAAACTATTATGACGGATTTATAATTGAGAACCTGTATCCTCCAAGCCCGTATCTTCTAAACGCATAAATTGCCGAAGCTAAAATTTTATATCTTGGGTCCTTTCCACCAAGTCCCATCTCGATCGGCCACTGTTGCGTTATTTTCCGGAAGTACAGACCTGACATCTACGTTATTCTTTACTAACAAGCCTATTACCTACTAAAAATATAAAAGTACCGATGCTGCACATGAACCATGACAAACGATCCTTCGGCTCCACTCGCCTTAAGCTCTGCCAATTCGAAAGCTTATAGGGGCCAGGGGTAGGTCGCGGGGGAAACAAATACGTTCGTTTTAAGGCAAAGTACCGAGCAAACGTTTCTGTCGTCTCCTATTTGACGACGCACTTTCGTTCTCCCTGCAGAAATACAAGGCGTCGCGAGATTCATAGCGACCGGGCAAACACACCGCGGATCCACTGTAAACTCTTTAAAGCGGTACACGTAGGGGCGTCGTACGTGACAAGTGGCTTAAGTAATTGTAAACAACGGTTGAACGTTACGCGACTCCCGGCCCCGAGGCACGTTCAGCTGTCAAACTAGCAGACTCCTTCATAAACGCCGTGACAAATTTGTCGAGTAAGAAACTACCAACAGCCGACGGCGGAATGCTAAAGACTCTCTAAGACTGCGGGTAGACACCGATGTAAACGATATGGGGCGGGTTGTCATTGTCATCTTTCTAACGAGTCAGAAAGATGTTGATAGCTCGATTTGCCTGGTCGTGTTGGGTTGCGGGAGCACCACTACAAGTAGTATTTTGATAGGAATTTTTTGTAGGCGGTCTTAGATTGTGAAGAATTGGAGACATTCGAAGAAAGTAGTATTAGTAAATAATTAGAGAACCATTTGGGAGGGGGGGGGGTATGTTCTTGTGGACAGATATAAGAAAGAATTTCTCTACCTATCCTAGTGATCGTTGATGTAATTTTATGGCGTTTTTGTGTACAATAATAAAGAATTTAATAAGATACATATATTTTCAACATATATTTTCGTCTTCAATTAATTCCTGCATTATTGCACAAATCAAATCATGGGTTTGATAAAATATATATTCATGTACATACAAAGTTTGAAATTGATATATTTAATAATTTCATCAAAGAAAAAATGTTAATTTTTAGGTTTTTAAGCCAGACAGACTCCATGACATATTGTTTTAAATTTGTTCACTTTCAACCCTGCACCTTTAATTTGTCAGATTCATTGACTGAGGGTTTCTGCGTACAGTAACCTTCACTTTGAATCGAGTAGATTTAGTGAAATTTCATTATAAACATTTAACTGCATAACATGCTGACAGGCAGGGGAATTGTTTGTTTCTGTGTTTGATTTCAGTCGTTATCGATACTTCAAAGCTATTTTACGATAATGCGAATAATGTATTTAACTGTTTGAATCGAGCATAATACAAATGCTTATTATGCTTATTATACAAATGCTAATTAACTCATCATTTGAGGAATTTGTATTTTCGATGAAAATAATCACATGACAAGTTGAGATCATTTATGTATAAAACGAATGCAGAATTGAAACGATTCGACATGTGAATTAATATTATGCGAAAATACGAATGCAGTTCTCGTTTGTTTAGGAATAATCATTATTAATAGAATTTCAGTTTAGTAACTTTATCGCTAAATTGAACGTATCTAAATATAATCGGTGTCAAATGATTACGTTTCGAAAGGATCCTTTTGAATCGTTAAATAAAATTTACTATTTAAATATAAAATCGTTAATGCGGACTGAAGGTTCGAGGTATTACATTCGTTTTTGCGCACCGTGATTCATTCTACGTCCTTCATTGCGCAGAAAGTAATGGAATAGGAGTAACTTTACCAATTTTTGCTGGCCACGCTTGAGCTGTCGTGGAAGTCCAGTCCTGTCAAACGGGAAACATGAATCAAACGAACGATATCGCGAGACAAGCAAACGGCGTTTCTTTTTCACGAAGTGGTTGCTCAGCAAGAAATGCCGTCAGGCATGTCGCCGCTTCTCTGCAGAACCTCTTATTGTGCCAATAGGAGTTTCTTACGAGCTGTTCTTCTGCGTTTCCTGGCATCGTTCGTACAAGTGCTTTTAATTACGCTTAAGTAATAATTGTAGGGTGGAAGTACCAAAAGGGCCGCGTGACAAAATTAGACGGGATGAGACTTTTTCCTAATTATATAAAAGGACTTCGAGGCACCAGTTCTCTCGTTAAATATTTATGAAAAATCTCAGATGTTTAATTTTGGCACTTGGTTCCTTGGCGACTTTTACTCCACAATTATTAATTTACATAAGATACGTCCAGGGTCGGCGCAAGGCAGGTTCAGCGCGTTCGCCGGAACCGGGCTCCGCGTTTTAAAAGGCCCGAAAATTACTCGATTAAAAGGCACCGACTTTGATTAGCTTTTTACAGACTGATGACGCCATTACCTAATTGGAAGCCATTTTTGCTGAGATGCAAGACATTTTTTTAGTAGCGATGATTAAATTGAAAGGAGTGACAAAAATCATGAATGTATTATTATTTAATATTCATCTTATAAAAAATATATAACATTTGTAAATAAATAATTTCTCGTTGTAAAATTTATGTGTAGGATTTGAATGTGAATTCAAGCCCCGCAAAATTTGTTAACCCGGCCCCGCAAAAGGTCACGCCGCCCCGAGGGAACGTCTCTGTGTACAGCTTAGATTCTACAAATCGGTTTTAGATAACGAAGAAGTTTCCTATTTCTTGGCTGAGATATATTTACCCTTTTAAGGACACAAAATTTATAAATTATTGTCACTATCATTTTGGGCGGATGTTCTTATTTGTGCACATGAAGAAAGACCAGTTTTCCTCCAGAACTACATGATTAGGATTTTTATATATTTTTTCCACTTTCCATTTCCTATTTTAGACTAAGTTAATCCTAAATATTAAATTACATTAGAACGAGAAAAAAAATAATTCAGATCTGAAAGGGTTACTATTATGTATCATACCACTCCAGATATAAATTTTGATAATCAGTTTTGGAGAGTATATGCTATTACGACACTATTAACTGTGTGTTTTCCATTGATCGATTATTCTTTATTCTATTTTATATCTAAAACATATTTTCCTGGCATTTAGTTGCATTTGTCACAAAATATGATGTGCATTTATATTCTTGTTTATAAACAGGGAACAGTGTAGATCTTGCAAGCAGTTCATTTAATATTTAACACCGACATTATAACTTCTATAAATAAAATGAAATACTATTGTACAGAACATGATGTTTGAAAGATCAGATAAGAACAAGAGGCAAAGTAACTCGCTCGAAGTTAAGACTCTCTACCTCTGTTGTTTAATTGGTTTCTTAATAAATCCAACGACATGTTCGCTGTTCATAGTTGACAAGTCTCTCAAGTTTATTTGCATGTATCAAGCGAACTCGTGTTACGATAAGTAACGAAAAAGGCCGTCTCTTCGAATCGAACGCGTTCCTTCTCTCGTTGGAGATGTAACCCGAGGCACTAACGCAACGATCGTTCCATTAATGTCTACTCATTAGAAACCAGACTCGATTCTGTCGAGGTATGTCGACCATTCGAGAAGTAAACGGGACCCCAGTTTAATTAGCACAGAATTTAAATGAGGCCTCCGAAGGAAAACGACGAGCCGCTCCAAGTGTCGCGAAGAAACATTTGAAAACTGCACGATCATGCTCTTCGCTGTTTTTACGTTTCTGGGACACAGTTTCGAGGTTCATGTGAAAATTTTATCTGGAATGAAGAATAGAGATGGCAGATTCATTCATAAGATTAATAATAAATGAATCCTTTAATAGTTGTCTTATTCTCCATAGATTAAAATTTACACTTGGATGAGGAATTGAAGGGTTCATTTGTTTTTCATCTTACAAATAAACCTGGAATTTTTATTCGATATTTAGAATCAAATTTACTTGATTTAACCTCTTTAGGCACATATTATATTGTTTGTAGTAAACAGAAAATCTCATTGAGATTCTTTGATGTTTGGTGGAAAGGTGCATAAGAGAAACCTTTTAATTTATGTAAGGAATTTATAGAAATTGATAAACTGATCAATTTAAGAATCGAACTGAAACCAATAACGCCTGAAACGTCTGACTAAACACGACACGCAACTCCTTCCTGGGTTGATCTACTTTCTTTCTCTCATCAGTACCAGGTAGTCTCCCTCTTCTTCCAAGTAGGGGCTCCTCTGAATCAAGTCTGACGAATCGGGGAAGGAATGTGTCGATTTCCATTGGTTTATTCACCCATATCGGGTCTCATCAATTTCATTTTCATTACACAGTTTGTTCCAGCTGAAGTAGGCCACTGAAATATCTCCCTTGTTTTTTATGATATGAACTGGCAGGATTTTATGATATGGCAGGATTTCAATGATTTTGAAGGAACAATGCCGCGGCAGAAAATTTGTCTCTAACTTCACTTTTGTCGGGTTTTTTAAGGCCATTACCTGTTTCTATTAAGACAACATATATTTTTTCGTATTGCATTTTGTAGCAAATGGAAAGATACATTCGATAAGACCTGAGTCACAACGTTGACCTTGAACTCAAATACATTAATTATCAACTAATCAACAAATAATTTTATAACCTAATCATTAAGACTGCTTATGAAACGCGTGAAATATCTACCAACACCTCGTCAATTCATCAAAATCAATTTTCAACGTTGTCTTCGAAGCAAACCAAGACTGTCGTATTTATTCGATATGCTTTACCCACAACTGTCTCTATTAACGTAGATTTCAGTGCCATCGTTCGGTCAGTTCTGTTACAATACTCGGCGGGGGTGGGACAACGACTTATTGTCGGAAGCTTGAATACGCGTCGAATAACCGCAAACGTCTACTCATTACATTTCCTTTCCTTGGCCGTTAGGAAAAGGGCAAAAAGCCCGCCAGCAGGATGTAAGGGATGGAAAAAAGTTGGAAGGGTATAAGGAGGTAAAAAGAAGACTCATTCAAACGCAAATTACCGCCGGCTCCATTTCCATTTTACGAACAATGCACAATGAACCGCGTCGGAAATAAGAACGGGCTTTCGACCATTCATGCGTATGTACCGGTCTTCCCCCCCCCCCTTTTTTTTTTTACCACGATCAGAAGCACTTACCAGTCCTCCCAAGGGAAATTGAGTTTCTCTTGATGACAAAGAATCGTCTTGCACTTTACGCGCGTGCTTTTCGCGTACCCGATGCCCCCTGAGACTACGTAGAGGCCCATTTATGAATGCACTCGCGGAATAACTCACGTTGGAGTCCATTATCGTGCAACGATACACGTACGTAACTTGTACCCCCGCACGTGCCACCTATCCGCGTCTGCCTTGAAAAATTCATGAGAGGAAACAACGATGTGGCGGAGAGCAATACTCAGGAAGAATTGGTATCTTTTCCTGTTACAGTAGAGGGAGAATTTATTTTCGTTCAAGAGGTTAAACTTCTGTCGTTCGATTTATTTACGTGGAATGAAAATGCACCGCGTGGTAAGATTTATTGTTTTTGATAGTTCCAGTGGATAAATGAAATTTATGGAGTGTGTTCGACTGCAAGGTAACTTTTTATTCGGAGTGATTCTCTTTCTTACAAATGGAGTTTATATATGTAATGTGGTTTTTCAAGTAGATTTGCAGGTATGGTTAATAATTCAGGAGGAGAATCGGCTTAATGGGAGGTTTAAGTCATTCGCTGCTAAGAAAATTTAAAGCGTTTTGCCTTGGGCACCAATATTTAATACAGATGTGTAATCCAGGTTATTATGTTGATAATAAAAAATGATATTAAATATGTATAAGAAAGTCCATTCGCTTGAGATTGTCTTTTGAACGCTCCTGCGTTTACACGAGGGTCGATGAAGAGATGAGAGAAGAGAAGAGAAGAGAGAAGAAAAACTATTACTATTATTAATATAATATATTGATAAATATTATTGATATAGGATAAACACTGAATGTTGTTTCTTTGTTTATTTTCAGAGAAACCCTTCTTGTTTATTTATTTCCTGTTTATGAATTAAAATAATATAACCTTATATTTGTTGTTTTAAACAACAATTTTGCGATCTTCTTTTGCAATAATTCGTGACTCAAAAGGTTGTAAGCTTACCTCTTCGGATATTTACATAATTATTTGGAAGGCAATAACATGTTAAACATAAATAATGTCGAATCAAAACATAGAAAATATGTTATAGATTGGAATGTATACTTTGTTTACATTTCAATTAAGACTCTGCCCAGAAAAAATATATTATTCCGTAATATTATTTTTACAATATTATTCCTACCATATGCTAAAATAATATTGGATTTAAGCAAACTATTCACTTTTATTAAAAATATATTTTTCTTCAATTACTTCATGCAATATATTAGTTTCTCATTGAGAGAGTAAAGAATATACATAAAATTTTGATAATGATATGATACCCTCCTATATAATTACTCAAAGCAATCAAACCCAATCGTGCCTCCCTACCAAGTGGAATTACATATCGTCACGCGAAAAGAAAGTCATGACGACGATAAAGAGTCTTCATTGACCAGCCATGAGCGATGTCTTCCCGAATCGTAAGCCCTCTTGGCATCCCTCCGATCTGGAATTGTTCACCCGTCTCCTCCACCCTCTCCGCATTCCTCCAGAAAAAGTGAAACGTGGTAGGGGTTGCGGAACGTTCCCCGTGCTCCACGCATTCGAGAAGCAGACCAAGAATGTTCCCATCGAGATCTAATCGAGGCTAATACGTATTCTGCCAAAAATTGCTCCCTCCCTCTGCGTGTACGTGGATCATAGCTCGGGCTGATCGTCGAACGCCCTTGGCAACCATCCGATCTTCGTATCTCTGCTGATCCCTCGTGGCTCCCTGCGCGAGGAAAAACGGAAATGAAAGGGTGCAGGAGACATTTAACAGGATCCTTCCATCTTCGTCCCCTCCAGTTGTTTTTCCTGGCTTCTTCGTTTTTTCGATCGTCTTCCTTAAAGCTTCCTCAAACGTTTTCATCCCCTCTTTGCTCCTCTTATATTATCTCGTCTCTCTTTCCTAGAGTTCTTCTCCGTCGAATTTTCAACGTTCCTTTAACCGATCAACTGTGATCGACGAGTATACTCGTCACGGAGAAAAGGCAGTATTTTGTGTCATGATGAGTATACTCGTCGTGCGTAAAATTTAGTTACTATTTGTTATTTAAGAATATGTTCCACATATTAAGGGTGCGCAGGAGCCAGAGCCAAACATCGAGTTGACTTCAACGACAGTTGCGGAAAAAGTAGGTAACTCCGGAACAAGAACAGAGAGGGCGATACAACAATTGCAGGAGAGACGAGGACAGGGCGATTAGGCTAGCATGATTTTTTTCAGGATACTGAAGCAAAGAAGCAATATTTTCTAATAATTCTGATTTTAATATATTCGTTACACTTTGGCGGATGCGACTCCAAGGCCTGATTTTGCAATTTCGCCCTTAAAACTTTATAAACAATAAAATGATGATAGCAAACGTACTTTTATTTTCTAATAATTCTGGTTTTAATATATTCGTTACACTTTGGCGGATGCGACATCAAGGCCTGATTTTGCAATTTCGCCCTTAAAACTTTATAAACAATTAAAGTACGTTTGCTATCATCATTTTATTGTTTATAAAGTTTTAAGGGCGAAATTGCAAAATCAGGCCTTGGAGTCGCATCCGCCAAAGTGTAACGAATATATTAAAACCAGAATTATTAGAAAATATTGCTTCTTTGCTTCAATATCCTGAACAAAATCATGCTAGCCTAATCGCCCTGTCCTCGTCTCTCCTGCAATTGTTGTATCGCCCTCTCTGTCCTTGTTCCGGAGTTTCCTACTTTTTCCGCAACTGTCGCTGAAGTCAACTCGAAGTTGGGCTCTGGCTCCTGCGCACCCTTAATTTGAGTAGCAAAAGTGGCATCAATTTTTGGGACAACCTAATATATAGCCGTCCTTGCGATCCAATATTACTCTGTGTCGACCGGTTAATACTCTTATTTTACGTTCTTTGTTTACCTTTCCCTGAAATTTCGTCCCCCCACCCCCTTCCTCATTCCGCCGTTATATTTTTCCCGATTTTACACGACGCGCTCCTCCCTTCTCCTAACCCTGTCAAATTTCCTCCATTGTCCGCCCGTTTCGTCTACATGCCGCACGTTCGCGGTATATAGGAAACACATGTCTTCCTCCCCCCATAATGAAATTCGACTTCCTTTCAAACTTCCGCTTCTACCGCTCTCTCTCTCTCTCTCTCTCTCGCCACCCTTTCTGGTCGGGGAGCTCCGACGATACGCGGAGACTGGGCAAATAGCTTGGGCTTCAACAAAGCTGTCGTTCCAAGTACGCCCGCGATACCGTCTCGTCGTTAGATCAACGTCGACGATGAAATTGTTACCGGCAATAAGAAAATCAGGAGATACGTGCTTCGAGGAAGCTGGTTTTAACGAGATAATACGTGCTCTTGCTAATTAAAAACAGTTTACGAGATTAGTACACGAGTGGATTATTATGGAAGTGGTGTGAGGCTATCTTGGTTTGAGAATGGGTTCTGCAAGCAATGCTGAGAAGAAGTATGTCGATTGTCTGTGTGGATAAGTGTAATTATCAAGGAGATAATATTTATTCGCGAATGGGTTAATTTGGATTCAGCCGCTGGACGAAAAAAGATAAATATTCATTATGAAATTGTGGTGTGATAGACAGACACGAATGATCTCACCATTCTGCAATAACAACAATGTGTTTCTATGGTGTATGGTATACAAACGAAGCTATGTTTTTATAATTTAAAAATATTGATTTACTTTAAATGCCTTCTTTTACTTGATGCTGAAAAATAAATAAAAAAATAGCTACATATATCATCTTTGGACTTATTTAATCATTTTTAATAATAAATTAGTTTCTTTTATTTAATGGTAGTGATAAACCCTTACTACATGGCTTTCAGAGTTACTTATATACCAAATGAAAAATTACATGAAATCTGTTATTTTTTTGTTACTTTTAACCAAAGTAACGTGAGCAGTAATAAATACTATGTTAATAAAAATATACGGAAAATAAGATGAATCTAAAATAATTGACTGGACAATGGTCTTTAATTGATTTTTTATACATAGTCACTTAATTTAACTTTCTGTAAGACATTTTACTATACCAAACTCATTTTACAATGTACCTCTTTAATTACAATTTCGTTTACTATCAGACTTCACGTACTAAACATTCTAAGTTTTACACTATACAAACAATTCCTGAAAAGTGCTATAAAAACAAACAAAAAAACGAACGCTTTAAATTAATAATCCGCGCCACAGTGAATGTTATGTCGCAAAAAATTCTCTATTTTATCACCCATATCGATTCATACGCAACGTGAAAAAAAAAGTATTTCGTATTTTCGCTTGAAAAATATCAAGTTTCCCAATACTGACACACCAACTTTTTCCCCCGTCTTTTTTACTTTCCCACGCGCCGGTCTAATACCCGCAAAAACCTGGCGTCGATTTAACGAAATCTCCGAGGATTCTCCCTCTCGATGCCCGTTCCCAAACCATAAAAAGTCATTTCGTTTTGTTACCATCTCGTTTCCGTTCGATTCATACCCCTCCCCCCGGCCCTCTCCGCGTCTTCGCGACTCGGAGATGTTCGCGTGGAAGCTCTTCGACTGCTTCCAATTACCGCGGGAAAAAGCTGCCAATTAGGAAACGCGATTCGCTGTTCTCGTCCGAGTGGTTTGCGCTGCTGGAAACCGTATTACCCAAAAGCACCGTTCGCCTGGAAAAAGAAGCGATTGTTAAAAGTAATGATTCAAATGCTGGACGCCGTTCCGGTTGCGTTGGATTTAATTGCTCGGTGGAAACCATTTCGGAAAATTGATGGAAACAAGTATTCCACTAATTGTAGGTCGCTTCTATTTTACTGAAAGTGTCAGGGGACACCATTTCAAATTGTTTTCTAGATTTAATCATTTTTCTTGAATTGCCTTTTTCCTTCATGATTGTGAAATTAATTTAGCGATATCTTTTTTCCCCAGCCCCTCTACATAATAAAAAAATGTCAACATGTCAACGTTTTCAACGAGTCTGTACCATAATTTAAAAGATCATAAATTCTATAAAGTTTTATTTAACGTTGTTTATGAAGTATTTGATTAAATATGATGTAGAATATATATATATATATATATATATATATATATATATATATATATGTTAAAGCAATTTCTCGCGTAATTCTCAAAACGTTTTAAGGCTATTATTGACTAATAACGAATTAATTTCTTACAAACTAAATTCCAAACACCCTCCAAAAAGACAACAAAAAACATTTGAAATTTTCTGGTACAGGGTAATTAACATTTTGACACTTTTTTAAAGACTTATCTCTTCCCCCTGACTTTAAGGATCGAAGTAAGGTAAATCTTTTTCCCAAGGGAGGAGAAATTCTCTTCAAAATTCTTCATTTTTGCGACTGCTTTGTGTCATGCGAACTTCAAAGACTCGACAAGAGCGAGAATAAAATGCAATTACGCTCCTGCCTCTCGTGATCGATAATTGTTTAAAGGGGTTCTCGTCGAGTCGGACGGAATCGATTCGAAGGTCAATTACACCCGGGGCCCGACAAAGGAGAACCATTTAAGATAAGAATTGCTCCGATGGCAGTCTCGAAATTCATTTCAATTCCGGCTGTTAAAGAAACGAATTCGTCGCAGCTACGTGGTCCCATGATGTCGCTTCGATTATGATTACATTATCAAGGCAAATGTTCAAACGAGCTCGAGCGTCGCAACGGCCTTAAAGAGGTGCTTTCCTTTCGAACGACGTCGATTTTCGTGTAGACTTTAGAAATTAATACTGGAGGAACAGCGTGGAAGGTATTTGAAAGGCAGATACAGTCAGTGTAATAAGTATTCGTACAAGAACCATTTATTTTAAATGGCATACATTGGTGGTCCACGAAAGAACTCAGCTAATTTTTCTGAAAAAATTTTATTTACGGTTATAAAGACTTGCCTCGACTGCCAGGATGAAAGTCATTCTATTTATATTAGATATATTTCTTTGGCTGAATAGTTGTATAAGTGAATTTGTAGTTATTCGATATGAAATATAATTTAATTTTATTATTAAAATTCTAAATTGGATAGTTTCATTGTTCGAAATTTGTATCTAGATAGGAATTTTGACTATCTATAATGTTAGTATGTATTACAGTAATAATTTGATAATGGAGCATTTGAAAAATTAAAAAAATTCATGATTGTTCATGAACACTGTTAAAAACAGATACTTGTTCCACTGCTTCTTTTTGGCGATGCAGGTACTTCAATGCCTAAGTCCCAAATTAATGAACTAAAATTTTCATTGCCACCTTATATACAACATATCTTCATGCATTGGCAAATAATATTATGAAATCTTTCATCTACATTAAGCTAAATTATTTTAGTGTTTTTTTAACTATCTCATCTAAATTTTCGTGACTTATAGTCTTGGATTATGGTATAAGACTTTAGCATCAAATTTTCGTATGGTTAAATGTTTGAAAAATGGCGGAAGAATCGAGAAAGGGATTTTGATTTCTTTACTTGGCAAATAAGAGCAGCTCCTCGACGCTCGTTGACGTCGTCGCGGGACTCGCGCGCACGGTTGTAATAGCTTGGGAATTGTACCGAAATCTTGGTGCACTCAACAGAAGCTTTATTGCGCGGCAGAAATTTCCTTGAAAGCTTCATAAGACGGGACCCGGTCTTGTCGTGGCTGGAAAACGTTCGAGGATGGGGAACATTATCCGGGAACATTGAACCCGGGCTCAGGGACGCGTTAGTACACACATTAATCCAATTACCCTTGTCGTCGATGATCTGTGTCGATCGTCTGATCGGAAATGCTATTTATATTGGTTCCCATTGGTAAGAAAACATTGTAATTATGACTATATTATTTATTACTTCAAGTTATTTCAAAGAAATTACAATGAAAAATAATGTGATAAATATTACGGTAAACAGAGTTTATTTTATGTGAAAGATTTTAACCATTAATTTTCTAATCTTCTAACATACAAAAGGTATCTGTTTATATGTAGAAATGTATAAGTAAATTGGATAATACAAAACTAACATGGTTTACATAAATTTATATGTATATTTTTCGAGACATTAATTAGATATTTCAATTTTGTATTCTATTCTCTGTCATTTTAACAAATTCCACTAATGAATGGTTTAATAAATGACCACTCTACGGTTTAATTACTTGTATGCACACTTGTATGTTTCTAGGTATAAATAACTACAATTCTTGTATACTAAACGACATCCAAAGTAAGGATCAATACAATTATATAGAATAAAATATCTTTATTCAAACTAATTTATTATAATAAATATAGTTGTCTCGCGTCTACCAAGTCATAAATATACCTACATTTTCAAAATATAAATATTAACCAATGAATATGATGAGTGCTGATGAACTAAAATTGAAAAGTGTTTCGCTGATTCCTCTCTGTTTATTATTAAAAGCTCTACACTCTAAATATTCATTCCATAATTTAAAAAATTGCAATGATGGCTGCTTTTCGCGAAACCATGCGACAAACGTTGCTTTCCCGTTCCATGACGCGACAATCGAAGTAACTGCGAACGCTTATCGAGAATCGACTATTCTTTTTTCATCAAATTTTGATATTGTTTGCGAAACACGTTCGGCGCAACACGATCGAAAATGCTCTTTCGTGCGCGTAATCGACAATTCGGAAATATCGCTTGGAAATGGGACACAAATTTGTTTGCTGCTCGTCAACGCCGTTAAAAAAAAAGGGGCAAAAAAAGGAAAAATGGTAGAAGAAAAATGGCGGATAGCGTGCCGATAGAAAACTCGGTGACACGGGCTCGTCCCACGGAATATAAATATAAATTCCTCTGCCATTCGAAAAAACTGAGCGTTTTTAGTTCCATTTGCGTGTTTGCGTTACGCCGTCCGTAAATAAAATTCACCCACTCGTTGTATCAGCGACAGACGCTGGTTGTAATTACTTTGATGGACCAATGGGACGCGCTCGCGCTAATGAAAGGCACGAATGAGACCCGCGGATACGTTAAAAAAGAAACTCGTTTTCGACGATGTTAGTTGTTCCTTCTCGTTCGACGAAACTGCAATTTCGTCATTGTTTTCTTTTTTTTGGTAACAGTAGATGCAACAAGTCTCGAATAAGTAACACCTTTCGTTTCTATACAAAAAATCCATATACAGAGGTCTCTTCCTCAACCTTCTGTGTGCATAATCCCTCGAGATACGAATGTACTCTACATCTCAGATTATGCTACCGCGCCACGAGTATCGAACTCTAAATCGACGAGCAAAAGCGTAATACGCTGGGAACGAGCATAGAACCAGATTCCAAAAGCGGCAAAAGCGTAAAATGCATGGAAACGTACTGTTTATTAATAAATCACTTGCAAACGAAGTCCTTCGAGTGGAATTTAATTTCTTCCGTTTAAAATAGAAGAAATAGCCGTTTCGACAGGAGGCTTGCTATTTGCTAGCATCCATCCGAAAGACAAACAGAAGATTGTTCGGTGGTATCGTAGTGTTCGGAGGGAGGGTCGGCATTTTTAAATGAAACTTTCGCGAACTCCGACTCCGTCGATTTGCGATGCCGGCAATAAACGAAAGGAGGTCAGTGGAATCATTTTACGGAGGAAAGTTTAACCCACGAAATATCTGGGAATAAGAATGGCAGCATCGGCCGACGGAACTTCAGATAATTGCTGCGAGAATTGAAGAAAAGTTTGGTAACGTTGGAAAAACTCGTCTCTCGCTTATTTTGGTTCAATTAATTGTTTTTATCGAGTAACTTGTTTAACACTGAAGCTGTCGAGGACAATGCGTGCGTGGTCATTAATAAAAGGTAAGGACAATTGGTTATAATTAAATGAATGGACTCTGTGCTAAATATTATTTTATCAGAGGATAAAGGGAAGATAATGAAGATATTGTAAAGTGAAGTGGCAAAATATTGGGAATGAATTTGTGGTATATATACCACATTATAATGAAACGTACGTAAAAAGGGTTAGTGATGAGATGGGTTGTAAGAAAGGTTAGATGAAAGTTACTTAACAATAAGATTCACTTATAAGTCAGTCAAAGCAGGTTAACTTTCTGGAATCAGGAATCAAAGCAGAAAATGTTAATTTTACATTTTTTACTTATAAATCAGATACCAATGGATTGCTTCTATTGTTGCATAATTTCCAACCAATTAAAAAAAAAAAGGGAACATACTCATGCTTCTGATAGGTAGAGCAACATAGCCAAAGACCAAACATATTATTTTCCAGGAATTCTATTGCAATAAATAAATATCTAAGTGTCTTCACATTAATATAATACTAATTATTCAAACACTTCACATAAAATAAGGCTCTCTCAGTCCCTCATATTAATTCCATCCATATCTTTAATTCACATCAAACAACTCACGTCTTTCCTTTTCTCCCACACTTGACCTATTATTCTAATAAATTTCCCAAAGATACCTTTCTTCTTTCTTCTTCTCCCAAAAGACCTCAAAACAAAGAAGTCAAGCACTGCATTCGTTTTTTGTCTGCTTTCCTCCATTTTTAGTTTCGATTATTTTCAACTCACCTTCGCACATACGAATTAGCTATCGAGTCACACCAGGAGTTCCTGATGGAAGTCCCTGCAAGACGGACCAAGCCGCTCGTACTGTCTATGATGCAATGCTAATTGCGTGATCAACGACAAAGAAGTGGAACACGCTCGACGGAAGATATGCAGCCCATGGGAAATCCGAGATATCGCCGCGTCGTTCATATTTGCATACAATGCACCGCGATGCATCGGCCAGACAATGGCTCGCCAGCCCCTTTTTTTCGTTGCAACGAGATCAAGGCGGGTAGGGAGGTGGACAGCAACGTGTTCGTGGTGGCGTAACGTAAATCATACCTCGAAATAGATTCGAGTCCCCTTCGTGGAATCCAGTGTGGGTGCCTACCATAAGCGCTAGAATGGATCCAATCTGGACTCGAATCTTATCTGAACGAGCCGCGGGATCGTTTCTATTGTGTCGGCCAATTTTGCAACATAATTACGCGACCCTCGATCCGTGGCGACTTTTTCGAAGAACGTCTAAATTCTCGTCGGTCGTCCATTTTAACCTTGATCTATGGACGCGACTTTTTAGGGTGGGATAGGACAGTGTTGCGACTAAGGTAATAACAGGGTTGATTTTGAAAATAACAGTATTTTTAAGTGTTTCTCTGTAAGAAGGATAAGTATTGTATGTATGAAAGAAATATTTTTTTTTTCAGCAAGTATATATCTGTTAATTCTATATTTAAAGATTATGTTTCCATCTCAAGATCTGATTAGATTCTATTGAAGGTAATGGCGATCTCCTGTATTTTTTTTAAGACTATGACAATTGAGGAAGGATTCTTTTGTAATATATCTATGTCTTTTTATAGTATCGTTGCGGCGGCGTGAAGATGCCGCAATATTGCGAAGTTGCATCGTCGCAGCATCTTCACGCTGCCGCTGTGAAGTGCGTTCTGAAGAGCGAGCGGAAGCGGATCGTCAGGATGTTTCGGATTCCAAGAGAACCGGCAACTTTTGAATGGGCAGAACGTCGCCAGACTTGCTATCGTACAGACGTGTTTACTAATCGAGTTGTTGTTATAGTTAATAAACGTTTTGTGTTCTTGTTCCTTTTATAAAAAACGTGTTAATTATTTAAAATGACTACTCCTCGATGTGGAACCACCCTCCGGCGCAACAGTATATTTAAGATTGAAATCTCCACTTCAAGCTTTGATCAGATTCAGTAAACTCAATCTATAAATAAAAGATAACGGATACTTCCTGTACTCTCATTTTTAACACGTATGAATTATTTGCAACAATTTCAAGAAACGCTTTACACGAGTCTTAAACGGAATGAAATTTTACGTGGGGAAACTTAATGAACATTTTTTTTTCTAGGTACTGTAATTAAAAGAAATTAAATTAAATTTTATCTGTTGAGTGCTTGAACATTCTACTACTCTGGGTAATGTTTCTAAATTAATATTTCCTTGGTTTAAATCAAGATTCTTTCCTTTGTGCGTTGCTAAAATGAATCCGTTTCTTATTCACCGCGTCTCCATTGTAATCTCCATTGTAACACCGACAATGAGTCATATCTTCTCTGAAGTCCTAGATGTCCAGTGAATATATACCCTTCGCAATGAGTAATGGGTTCAAAATTTGTGGTATAAATCACGTGAAACTAGATATCCTCGATTCAATCATTCTTAAAGTGTTTGATACAGATGCTTACAGCAAGACATTTTTGTAGACATGATCAAATTTATAATGTTTAAAAAAAGGGAATATTCAACCCGTAAATTAGAAACCATAAGTTTCAGTTTCTTTCAGCTTCAGTTTATTGCTTTTGGCCCATAAGGTTTGTGTTCCCCAATTTGACAATTCCTTCTTATCATATATAAAGCTTCGTATGTCCAGACTATGATTCTATTAAATACAAAAAGTTTTCCAAAAAGGCTTTAGGATTTTTGTGTACCATAAAAAAATATATGCTCAAGTTTTTGTATTGTTAACTCGTTAATAAAACGTTAATAAAAAATGTAGATATCAACTTCAGCAAGTAAACATAAGAGTTTATGTAAACACAAATAGAGATATTTATAATACGTTTTGTACAGTGTGTCGACGAAATGGCAGTTCATTATCATTTTCAATTATTACTTATAACTCCTTAATAAAAAATTTAAAAGCATTTCTTACTTTTGCGTGTATAACACGCTGGCAAATTTTAGCTGGAAAGAACAGGGACACTCTGTATATGAAGCAGCCACCTAACTTTGGTAAACCAGACTAAAATTACCATTTAAATAAAACAAGAGCTCCAAGAAAATGGAGAAATCAGCGATATTTCCAGAAAAAAAAAGGGAAACGCGAACGCTCCGATGAATCCCCCAGGCTCGAATTTCTATTTGCAGCGGAGCAAACACGGGGTTCGCACGATTGGCGACAGAACCGCGAAGAGACGGGGGTCCGAGGGTTGATTTTTATTCGAACAAAAAGCTTAATCGACGCTCTCGCTGGATAGGAGCAATAAAATCGCAATCGAGGCGCTACGTCGGCCGGTTCTCGCTCGGTGTGCAGGGCTCGGTAATCATTGCAATCGCGATTCGTTTGCTAAACGAATTTGCAAAGAGAATACGGCGGGGCCAATTGTTCTGCGCCGCTCGCGTTAAATACGCCGGCTAATTACCAATTAAGCGCTGTACACAAAGCTCCGTGGCGCGCGGCAGATGTTGCCGTTTTCCGTCGATCGATTCATTTACTCTCTGTACGGTCATAAATTACGGAAAAACGTTATTCGCGATTACAGCCGCGTCGATCGATGGATGGAGGACCATGGTTCTTTTTTTCCCCTCCGGATCGCCGGGAGAATAAAGGAGCACTGCGAATCGCGAATTCCTGTCGCACCCGGGACGGGATTTCAGCGGATCGAAAGCGTCTACTCGGTAATGCTCTTATCTGCTCATCTCTAACCTTCTCGTCGCTCCATTGGCGACTTGCTGGTCGACGCGTCACTTTCGATTCGTGCAACGTGCTTTAAAGCTTCAGAAAGTATTTATATAAACAGTAACGTTTAGACAAAATGAAAAAAAAAAATGACAGGAACGATCGGGGCAGAATTCTTTTCAATGTGGAAAGTCGAGTAGATATTGCTTAGGAGAATTTGGAAAAATAGAAGGTACGTTAACGGGAAGACACTGGAAAAGTCACTTGATACATATTAACACATTCGCCACCGCTAATGTGGATTCACGTCACTTCAAATTCTATTCCTGGGTTATGAAAATATTATGAAATATTTTTCATTTTATACACTACATATTTACAACAGTGATATTTCAAAACACATTTTGCAATTATTGTTTTCGTCAGTACTCGGTATTAGAAAATATCTACCGGTCGCGAATGTGTTAGTTCCAGTGAGAAACATGATGTGTTAGTTCCAGTGAGAACAAAATAAATTATAAAGTGGAGAATAATTGTAGGTGAAGAAACTAATATTTTATAAAGAGTCATAGATAACATAAACATAGATATAAAGAGTCTATGTTAGAGACACGTACAAAATAGGTAACATGAAATTTAATATTCCTACAACACGAGGCTCAATCGAACTTTGTTTATACACTACTATTAGTCAATGATGCTATTGTGTCAAGTCTGTAAAACACAGCGTAAAAGCTCATTTAAAAATAATGAATCTCCATTATACATCAATGAACTGCGGACGTTTATGCAAGGCCATATTTTCACAGATACAAAAAATGAAACTCAACTCAACTCAACTTCAACTCAAAAATTTAAATAATACGACATACATACATCAGTATTCTGTGGAAATTTTTTCGAGGTCATATTTTCATAGATA
Organism: Hylaeus volcanicus; assembly: GCF_026283585.1. Classification (NCBI taxonomy): domain Eukaryota; kingdom Metazoa; phylum Arthropoda; class Insecta; order Hymenoptera; family Colletidae; genus Hylaeus; species Hylaeus volcanicus. Next base: position 21,071,455 of record NC_071977.1, read on the forward strand.
CAAATAAATAGTTTAATCTCAAATGGAAGTATGTCTTATCCTCTAAATACTTATAATTTGTGTACAGACAAAATTGGTGAAGGTGATCTCAAAAATTTAAACGATACGACGGGGCAGCCACAAGAGAAACCCAATAATCTTGGAGGCAATAGAAGGTATTTTACGAGTTAACCGTCCAGAATATTTTCTGTTCATGCTTCAGTCTAACGACCGCGCGCAACAGGAGCCAATGACGCACCAACCCATACCACCAGGACTCCCGAAGGATTTCGAGACCACGGAAACTCATAAAACCTTCGAACTTGTTTCTCTTGAAAGTCGTTTCGATGCTCAGGGGTGTCCAGCGTCGGGCACTTTCGTCAAATTAAATTCCCGAAAAAGATTTGGACTGTCGTGGCGGAACGTCGTTTTACCTCGTGATTACGTATCCATCACGATGCTACGGGGTGAAATCCCATAAACGTTCCATAAACGAGTTTCATCGACTCCTGCCGCCGTCGTAAATGCTATTCAGAGTCCACTCGGATGGGAATTCCTTTTCGACGTTAACCTGAATTTCGAAAACTGGATTCGCGAGGGAAAAGACGAACGTTTAATCGAGTTTTCACGCAGCCACGCGTGAAATCGCGATGTGGTTCAGTAATGTTATAGACAAAAATTGTGTAAGTGTGGATTCTTCTAGCAATACGGTGATTTAGGTGGTAAGTGTCGCGTGATTATTCCTAATAATTATTGAAATTGATGGCTACGTGTATTGGAGTTAGAATGTCATTCTTCAGTTTAAGACGATACTATTAAGGGGGTTGAACGTATTGGGTTGTCCAGAAAGTTCGTGCAAATTTTTAAGAAAAATTCAAAGGCATATTTGATTTTTGATATATATTTATTGAATTACATAAGTACCATTTTCTTCCACAACTTTTCCACCTTTTAAGAGATGTATACGTGTTATTAGTTTTCAATCATTTCCATATATTCAGACCTGTGCCACGTACTAAAAATCGACATGGACTTTCCAGACAACCCAATATGATTGATGTATGAGAATGTGCACAAGTGCAAAAATACATAAAATATCAACAGTAATATATATGTTACATCGTTTAGAAGATGAGACATATTTTCATTTAAGTTTGTATTCTTCTTCTGTGTTTGTGAAAATATTAATTTATAAGTTGTGCATACCAGTTATGCTTATTTTGTCTTCATGTTCTATCAAATAATTACTTTATGTCGCCCTTCAATCTTAAGATTGAAACAACTCAAGGTCCCATTAACATTAGTAACAGAAAATAGAGACGTACCTGACGTTTTCAAACCAACGCTGCATTGCACATTAAATGTGATAAGATATTTGTGGTCGGACTGGAATGCCAGAAAAAAAAAAGAACAAAAAAACATCGAGTGGCTTCCACTTTGCGCGGATTTTCATTTCAATAGCAGGATTATACGGATGGTACGGGCTTTGTAAATAAATAGACCGATCCTCCGCGGCGATACGGATCACTCCTGGACGTTGGTCGAATTAAAATACAGGGTTTCCATTTGGGGAACGGGGATTTCAATTAGAACAAGACTTTCAGTTCCCACTCCGCGAAAAATAAAGTGAGTAGCAATTTCCCAGAGACGATGCGCTATCCAGTTAAAGGGAAACCTCGTGTTCGATTTCCAGCTTAATTACTTCTTTTCATAGCCGATTGCTCGTTGCACGTCGCTAGTCGGCTGTAATGAGCTTCTGGATGCGTTATGTCGG